>NW_010304760.1:0-14779 GCF_000700745.2 Antrostomus carolinensis | reverse complement strand
CTCTGGGGACATCCTTCCACCTGCCCTGTTTGTTTCCAGCCCTGCCAGCGCTTTGCTTTGTGCATGGGCGAGCAGTGTTATCTCCGCTCTGCAGCTGGGATAACCCGTGCATGGAAAAGCAGCAACTTGCCTCTGGCAAACACGGGGATATCGGAGAGGAGGAGATAATCTGCCTGGCCCCACTCCCAGCCCACACCCCACAGGCTTTGCCCTCCTGCTCTGCAGGTGACACCGATTTCCAGCCCAACCCCATGCAGCCCGAAGCCCCCAGCCCCAGCAGTCCCCAACCCACCATCCCTGGAGCGGGCAGGTCCATCTTCCCGGCTGGCAGAGACAGAGGAAACAATCACAGATCCAGTGAAAACACCTTAACCAAAGACAAGAAGATGTTTTGACTATTTAAGCTGTTTCCCCCCAAACAAATCAACTCAGAGCCTGTTTGCACCGCACGGTTCAGGTGGTTCCATCGGTCTAAACAGCACGAGGGGAGGTAAAGGGGGAGTTTGAGGACCAGAAAATAGGAGGAAACCCTCAAATTGCAGAAGCCACCACTCATCCTGACTCACCTGGCTGTTTCCATGAGGCACTCACCCCGCTGCAGTGCAGGGTGGGGGGCCCAAGCCATGCACGAGCTGCTCTGTGCCCCCCAAAAGGGCACCCAGCACCCACCAACGCTTTCCAGGGAAACCCTGGCTTTGCTCACGCTGCCCGAGGCGTGAGGGAAGGTTATTTTTAGAGCCTTTGAAAACTACTGAGGAGGAAGGAGATAGAAAACCACACACGAGAGCTCTTTATCTCCTGAGTGGCACCTCTGACCATCACCTGCCCCAGCTGCAAGGTGCCACCAGCTCAGCCAAGCCCTTCCCAAGCTCATCCGTGTATCCAGGTCAGGGGAGCAGTGAGGAGGAGACCCCTGAGCTGGCTGTTATCCCTGGGGACATCCCTGTCCCACAGAGGTCACAACCAAATCACAGATGCTGTAATGCAGCAAAGCAGAGACTTACCAGGGCTGAGCAGCAGGAGCCAGGGCAGGTCCAGGAGCAAGGGCAGCATCCCTGAGGGCACACACACCCTAAGGACCACTCCTTGGAATGCTCAGGGCACTGGGAAACCAAAAGCCCAGCCCTGGAGACCCTGGGCTGCTGCTTCTTCTTTTAAACCAGGTGAGGGTCCCTCCCCTTTTCCACCAAAGCCCTAATGAAGCTGCTGCTGAGGAAAAGCTGTGTCCTGGTAGGGCTCAGAGCATTCTCTGCCTCAGGCAGCTGCAGAAATCAGGTAACAGGCACTGCCCAGCCCTGGAAGGGCTGTTGGATGTCAGGAACAGGGCTGGAACCAAGACACAGCTCCAATGTTAGGATAGCCAGGAAAGCTGGACAGTGAGACAGCCTCAGCTGTCCCTGCTGTCCTGGAAGGAAGGAGCAGAAAGTCCTGATAATACCGGGGTAAAACCATTCCCTTGTGACACCCAACGTTTCCTCTGTGGCAGGTTGAACATGAGTGGGGTGGTATTAGTGTGTGCCAGGGCTCCCAAGCTTGGGAAGCACCTGAACACGAGGGGATGGTTGGTTCAGGTAGGTGATGCGGGGAAAAAAGAGGAGAAGCAGCAGCAGCTCGTGTGTCTTCACCCCAAACACTGGGGTTCCCTGCTTCATCTGTGCTTCGGGTTAGCTCTGCTCCAGCTGCCAACCACCCGCCAACAGAAGGAGTTTGAATTAGCTGCTGAACTAATCAGTGGATGCAAATGAGCTTCAAGACAGAGAAAAGCTGATTTGCATCTTCTTTTAACACCCTGGTGCCACTGTACCAGTTTCTGGCTATGGGGAGCAGAGTCAGACCTAAAATCCCAGCAGAGACAAGACCAGGGCTGCCTTTGAAAGAGCAATTAAATCGAGCCACCTCGTGCTCAAGGGTGATAGAGGGTTGGAGGCAAAAAGCTGCTTTTGATGTGCAAATAACCTGCAGCAGCAGCTCTCCCCACCAGCCTGCTCCCCTACCTTACATCTGCCAGTCCCAACCCAAAACCCAAGGGGCTGGCTGAGGGAAACATGTCCAATGTTTGCTCTTCTCCTCTGCTCAATGAGCCGACAGCTGGCCTGGGCTTCTCAGAGGGACCTGATGGGTTGACATCAGTAGGCGAATGGGGATAAGACCCCCAGGCAGTCCTCATTAGTCATTAATAATAATAAAAAAAAAAAAAGAAAAGAAAAGAGCGTGTAAATGCACTAAGGCAGCAGCTGGGAGATCAGCACGTCCCATTTAGCGCGGTACCTGCTGTCTCCAGGCCGGGAAATATGGGGCTGTTTGTTTAACATCCGGCTGAGCGCCGTGCCAGGAGCTGCCCGATGACGGCTCACAGCACAGCCCGGCCTGATGCCACGCAGAGGGACACCCCTTCCTCCCGGGCCTGACTGTCCCTGTGCTTCCCCAGCCCGTTTTCCTGGCGCAGGGATGTGTTCTCAGCTCAGGACTGAAATAGCTGCGCTGCAAGTCCCAGCCTGCGCCCGGGGCCTGCGGCTGACGGGAGCTGGAGCTATTCTTGTCGTTTCTCTCTTCCAGGGCCCTGTGCCAAGCTCAGGCTGTTCCCTACCTGGGAGCTCTGTGTCCCTAGGACAGGATCCATTGCAACCCAGGGCCCTTCCCGTGCGCAGGGTGACAGTGATGCTGCTGTGCCTGTGTGGGCAGATGTGTTTTCCTCCAGCAGCCAGCAAGCATGAGAAAGGAGGAAAATGGAGATTTCTGCTCCACTTTGAGTCTCTGGAGCCAGAAGAGAGCAGGTTCCCATGTGCCTGGTGATCCCAGCAGGACTCTCTGCCAGCGAGGAGCAGTGTGGTATGGGCAGCACAGCCACATCAGTCCAGGGAGCAGAAGGGGAGAGGTCAGAGCTGGGTGCTGCCACCAAACCTCTGCCAGATACATGCCTCATCAAACCAGCAGTCCTAGAAGCTTAAACAGCAAGTAAAGCCTGAATTAACTCCCTCAGGAAAGGGCTGAAGAGCCTCAGCAGGCTGGTTTTGTGCCTAATAAGCACAGCCTACTCCCCTGACCTCACAAAGCAAAGCAAACCAGAACCAGCCCCATCCTGCTGTTCCCCACAAACACCATTCAAAAATTCAGCGCATTTCCAGTCAGCAGCATCCAAGCAGCTGCGAAGCATCACTGTCCCCACTGCTGCTTCCAGCGGGTCTGATAATTTCTGAAAGAGTTCTTGTACTGCTGTCTAAATATTTAATTTTTTTTTAAAAAAAGTTATTTCCAGGTGATCCAGGATCTGAAACACACCTGTCCTGGGCTGATTTGGGAGCTGACACGCAGCAGCTCGCTCCATCCCCTCTGCGCTGGCTGCCGGGTGTGCAGTGCCGCTGCGTGGCTGCCGTGCTCCATCCAGCCTCTCCTCTGTGCTGCAGACAACAGCTTATTTTATCCCTGGCACAAAACCACCTTCACTATTTATATTCAACCCAAACCTTTATCCAGGCTGGATGAACCACGCTATCACTGGCTTCCTGCTCACCAGCCTGCCCTGAGCCACAGAATACAGCTCCTCCTTTCCCCCAGCAAGTTCACAGAGTTTAATTGCCATGAATATTTCTATTATTGCAGAAGTCCTTTTGCTTTGCTCTGTAACATGCACATTCCAGAGCCATGTGATCCACACACAGACACTTGCAGGTATCTGCATTGCCCTGCTGCACTCACAGCCCCTGGGGAATGTTTGTTCAACCTTTGTCCCTAAAATTTGTCACCTACTGAATGAAGGATTTCAGGAATTCACCGAACTTTGGAATTTCTCCTCTTACTCATGTTCTCAAAACCTGTGTTCCCAAGCCCTGCCTGCTGCCATCTGTTCATGAGGTTATTCTCGTGCCCTAACCCCAGGTTATCCCTCACAGCAGTGACTGTAACTGAGGGGTAAATGGATTTAAAAAAAAAAAAAAAATAAATAAATTAAAAGCACTTGACCCAACGTTTTGGGTTTTTGTAAGCCATCAGAGGTGTTTTTGGTAGACTAGATCCTCCTTCCTCTTCTCCCATCACATCAAATGAATAGTCTTTCAAGCTCTATGGGACAAATCAAAGCCATTATTAATACTGAGGATATGGGATTTGTAACTTAGTGTCTCTCTTGGTGGAAAGCATATTGCAGGAAGCAGCTTGGACACTTAAATGAGTATTTTTTTTTTAAAATAAACCCAAGCTAATGACTTTATCTACCTCAAGGACTTGTACTTCTGTAGAAGAAACAGCTCAAATTACAGCTTAGTACAGCATTTAATAGGAGACCACCTGAGGCAGCCTCGGGTTTTTATCAGTCGGAACAAACTCTGTTTACAGAGATGGTGTCAGTGCAGCTCAGCGCTCTGCAGAGGTGAACAGCAACATCAGCAGAAGGACAAGACACTCTCTTCCCCCATTAAGTGACTGGTGTGGATGTGCACGTTGCTCAGCAAAGGAAGGTATGTTTGGAATTACCTCCACTTTCTGGAGTACATCAGGAAGAATCCCCGATCTCCCTGTTTCACAGTTCTCACCTAATTAATTAATGGGGAGGGATTGACACCAGGGGTTTAAGCAGAGCCATGCCCCAGGCTGTCTGCACAGACCTGAACAAACATCCCCCTCACCCTTGGCAGCACTCTTCATACAGAAGATTTGAAGTCAGCAGATCATAGAATGGTTTGGATTGGAAGGGACCTTAAAGCTCATCCAGTCCCAACCCCCCTGCCAGCAGCAGGGACACCTTCCACTAGACCAGGTTGCTCAAAGCCTCATCCAACCTGGCCTTCAACACTTCCAGGGAGGAGCAGCCACAACTTCCTTGGGCAACCTGGAAGCTCAAGCTCAACCTGATGCCCAAGCTCATTTACAAGACACCTTTGCAGGTTTCGTAGCCTCCTCTAGTGCAAACCACCCGCTGAGACACACATGTGGAAGCAGCGGTATCACATCACCCTCCAACATCCCTGCAAAGCCTTTACCCGTGACTGCACCACAGAACAAAGCATTCAGTCCTGAAGCTGAAGGCCAAATCCTGATCAACAAAAGCCACCAGCTCTGGTAATAATATGGGGGTGGCTCAAGTGGCCCTCACTGCACACCTCGAAATGGAAGTGAAATGTGTTTTCAGCACAGTATGAAGTAGTTTTATTCACATAAACAGGATCCTGGGTGGCAAAGGACATCTTAGGCACTGCTGAAAGACCTGAAGTTGTTTTTAACCACAGAAATCACAAAAGCTGACATTTTGATCAACACTTTCCATATTTAATTTATTTAGATATACTCTACATTAAAATATTCTCATGCCAACACTTCCAACCTCCCATCCCTACCTCAAGAAAAATAGACTTGACACAGCTTTAGGGTGGAATGCACTGGAATAAAGTCGCTATTGCGTCCAAGTTACAGAGAACACTGAACAAACTATAGAAAGAACTGCACGTAGGAGACGTCAGGGGAAGCTGGAATTAGCACGCTATCGTTGGAGTCATGTTAGCACCTTCCTAGACAAGCACTGAAGGCGTTTAGAGAGGTGCAACATGCTTTGGGTAGCTAGACCAGAGCTTAGACTACATTAAGCCTGGAAAAAAAAGCAAGAAAGCCTGCCAGCACTGGGCTCAGAGCCTCATCTGAACCAATTTGGGGAAAAAAACACCCAACCCAAAAAACCAACACTGAATTGACTAGCCAAGTTTGCAGTGTCTGGGAATGCTGAGCTCTCCTGGCTAGCCAAATCTGTGCCTGGAGTGCAAACCACAACAATTTCAAACACAGCTCGGAACCCAGTGCCACCTAGAGCATGCTTTGTAACAGAATTCAAAATATCCATTCACACATCAAGTTGCTTTCTCCTGTTGCATCGTTTAGTACAAGATGAGCTTTCAAAGCTGACCTCCCACCAGTACAACTGCACCATGTGTGAGTATTGTCACATCTTTTATAATCCCCTTCAGTAGCAGCACAAAGCCTTGAATTACCTACAGTTTTGCCCACTGATCTCAGAATGCTTTAGCTGCTGTTTTGTGTGTCTGGCATTTCCAGAATTCAAAGAAAAAAAAAAAAAAAAGGGTAAGTAGGAAGCTTATTCTGCAAACTTCAATTTAAACCCTTTAATTCAGTAATTCAGCCTTATCATGCTACCTTCAGGTAGCAACACACTGGCCTGTGACCTCTGAAAAGATCCTGTGCTAGTGGAAAAGCACTTTGCGTGCCTATTAATGTCCTCAGTTCATGCAAACCTCTAAGAATCTTAAGCCATAGCTGGAAATCAGCATTTTTCAGAGAGGTTCTGTTGTCATGCATCACGCTTTCCACATATTAGCCTGGTCTGCAGGCACAACAGCAGGACCACAGAGAGCCATCTGCTCTACCAGCAGCATGGCAACTGCAGATGATCAGATTGAGCAGATGCTTTGGACAAAGGAAGTCACATTTGCTCTTTCGTGTTTTCTAAACCATGTGCTCCTGGTTTGAAAATAAAAAGATTTGCAGTTTCTGGTAATTCTCAGACATTCCCTTGAAATGTCTACACAACATCCAGTTCCATAAACAAGCTTCATCATAGCTATTGCACATTTGTAAGAGCTGGCCTAAAGATTTTCCTGAAGATCCAGGCTTTGGAAGAAAGGATATTTTAAAAACTGGTATCAGTGTACATTGGAACACTGGCACAAATGTCACCTATTCCTGGTTTTAATTGTAAGGGCAACAAGTAAACACCAACACATGGAAAAAAAAGAAAACAAACAGCATTTCACAGAGCAAGGAGTAAGAGATGAAGTTGTGGCTAGTGTTTTGCAGTTGAATCTCGAGGATAGAATTCAGCCAGTGTTGACTGAGGAATTCTCTTCAACATCTCCTTGGGGAAGATCCTCAAAAGCTGCCATCCAATGTCCAAGGTCTCGTAAACAGTGCGATTTTCATAGGGACCTGCCAGAAAGCAACCAGAGAATGAAATACAGGGAAGGAGAGTGTCTCAGCACCAGGGAGATCTGAGAACACGACTTTTTAGGTGTTCATGCATACTGTGAGTTGTTCTTGAAACCAGACACTTACCCTGAGCAATGAAGTTCTTCTCAAACTTCTGCAGAAACTCCAGATAAAGAAGATCATCTGAGGTGAGAGCTTCCTCACCAACTACAGCCTTCATGGCCTGTACATCCTTTCCAATAGCATAGCAGGCATACTAGAAGGGACAGAAAGAAATGCTTTTACCTTGATCATCCAAGTAATGATTTCTGTTCAAACCCAAACAAAGGGTCTCATGTGACATGTTCCTTACAGGCTGTTTAGTGAAAGGTGTGTTTGAAATATGCCTCTGCTTCTCTGCAACGGTTTTTACATACCAGTTGGTTGGATACATCTGCATGATCCTTCCTGGTCATACCCTCTCCAATAGCTGACTTCATCAGTCGAGACAAGGAAGGCAAGACATTGATAGGAGGGTAAATCTGGAAGAGAAAAAGATATCCAAGAATTTAAACGTTAATACTTTCAAGAGTACAGAGTCATCTTAACGATGTTCTAACTGGTGTGGTACACACCTGTCTGTTATGCAGCTGCCTATCCACGTAGATTTGTCCCTCAGTGATGTATCCAGTCAAGTCAGGGATAGGATGAGTAATATCTGTGGAAAAAAAAAATGGTTTGACAGTTTTCAGACCTTTTACATCCATTCTAGCATTGATACAGCAGCTTCATGCTGTTAGGTGACTTCTAAAGTAAAATGCCATCAGTTAGTACCCCTACATGTTAAGTGCTCTTATGCAAGGATTAGAGCTGTGAGCACTCCTGGCAGGGGGCTGGAGAACAGTCCTGAAGTCTGAAATGGGCAAAGCATTTCCACAAGCAATAGAGACAAAAAAGGCAGCCAAGAACTTGCAGTCTCCAAATGGAAACCTAAAGGCCACAGAACCTTCTATCCTGCAGCATGTCCAAAATAAGGCAGCTTGCTCTAAAGCAGTCCCTTAAAGTGCTAGTTATTAAAAATACTTGACAATAACTCACCATCATTGGGCATGGTAAGAATTGGAATCTGAGTAATGGAACCATTTCTGCCTTCCACACGCCCAGCACGTTCATAAATAGTAGCCAAGTCAGTGTACATGTAACCTGGGAAACCACGACGGCCAGGCACCTCCTCTCTAGCTGCTGAAACCTGAAGCAATCCAGAAAAATGTTTCCAAAAAGTCAGATCACTCACACAGACCTGCTGTCTCCCCTAATTAAGCTACACCAGTGACTCAAAGTACTTCTTCCTGCAGGTGATACCAGAACTCAGCCACACAAACCCCTATTAAGAGAAGTATGTCACTACAGCCACGTGTGACAAGACAAAATGCCAAGGCAAATCAAAAACTTTAATATCAAACTGCTGAATGTCACTAGTCAAATAAGTCTAGCTATCACAGCAACAGCTGGTTGACTGCTGAACATTATCCCAGACAAACAAAGAATAACTAAAAGCCTCACTGGTTATTTAAGAACAATTCTAACAGCTTAAGCTGTTAGAACTTTACATTCTCACTTTACACTACTAACCCTTTGTGCCAACCCCCACACAGGGGTTAATAAACCCGTACCTCTCGCAGAGCTTCAGCATAGGAGCTCATATCTGTCAGAATGACCAACACATGCTTCTCACACTGATACGCCAAGAACTCCGCTGTTGTCAGAGCTAGACGAGGCGTGATGATGCGTTCAATGCTGAAATAGAACAGCATGGCATTATTTATGATAAGTGTTTTAAGGCTGCAAGGTAAAAGTCTGAAGTTACAAATACTTAAAACCTCTGAAAACCTGCCACGTGCACCAATGGCAGCACCAGCATTTCATATTCAACTTGGCTGCAGAATGCCAATGTAAGTGATAACCCACAGGACACCAGTCAGGCTTCAGCTTCTGCTTCACTTGTTCTTCTCAGCCTTTTCCCAACCATCACAGTGTAACTACTTACGTTGGATCATTGGCCAAATTCAGGAACAGACACACGTTGTCCATGGACCCATTTTCCTCAAAGTCTGATTTGAAGAACCGAGCAGTTTCCATGTTTACCTAAATCACAACATTAAGCCATCAGTGCCAGAGCAGATTTTAGCATACTACACTTGCCACGTTATTAATGTGTTATTTCTAGAATTCCAGGCTAGAAATTTTAAATTCCAAATACTTTATCCTGATCAATCACACTTTGTTACAGTACTTCTGGCCACTTGGGATCTTCCAGCCCAACAGTCTAACAGTTAGATCCTATGTTCAACACCAAATCTACTGTAACATTCAGAAATCAGAAACACCAGATTTGTCTTTAACTTAATAAGTGGATTAAGAACATACTATTTATGTCAGACAGCCAATCTAGCACTGTCTAGTTCCCCACTTAGAATACTTTCAAAGTAGTAATATTCAGCGGCTCTCAGCATTGTCTCCTGTATTACTCAAGCATCAATCCCCTCTGATAATTTTGACTTACACCCATAGCAGCAAACACAATGGCAAAATTTTCTTCATTGTAGTCCATCACATCTTTGGATTTCTTCACCAAGCCAGCTTGGCGACATATCTGAGCTGCAATCTAGGGAAAAGAATGTTTCAGTCCATCTGTATATTAAATTCTATTACACAGATCAGAATTTAGCTTAGTTTACTTTCTAACCCCAGTGAAATGCAAGCCAGCAACTGTTTAGAGAGTAGATCTGAGTGCTCACCTCATTGTGGGGTAAACCAGCAGCTGAGAATATAGGGATTTTCTGCCCCCTGGCAATACTGTTCATACCATCTATAGCAGAAATGCCAGTCTGAATCATTTCTTCTGGATAGATTCGACACTGGGGATTGATTGGCTGACCTGTTACATTTTTTAAGAGAGCACATGTTATTCCATGTACATGTTTGAAGCTTGATCAAGCTAACACTGACCTTATGCACTGATCTAAGGCTCATGTCAAAAGCTGCAAACCCCACCTTAGGCCTACAAACCACCTGGTCAAACCTGAGCCTTTTGTAGATCCCTATGTTCATGTCAACAGTAGGAGTGCTTTCAAGAAATGCCTGTCAGGTTATCAGCTTTTTATCTTTAGAGGCTGTATAATTAAGATAGTCTATAAATATTTCAAAGAACAGCTTCCAAGCATTACTGAAAACAGTTATTTTCTGCTACCTCATCTTCCTCCACTTGTGTAAATTTGATTTGAGTCTGATGCCATACACATACTTAAAAAAAATAAGATTAAACTCCATCTAACAGTCAGATCCTATGTTCAACACCAAATCTACTGTAACATTCAGAAATCAGAAACACCAGGTTTGTCTTTAACTTAATAAAATAAATGGATTAAGAACATACTATTTATGTCAAGAAAATCTTCAGCCAAAACAATGGGGCCTCTGTCTATAGGTTTTCCTGATCCATTAAATACTCTGCCTACAAAAAAAAAAAGAGCAATAAAAAAAATGTAAGTTACTGTGAAAATAAGTTAGGGTGTGATAAGCCTGTTTGTTCTGCAAAGCAAGAGGCAAGTACTTACCAAGCATATCCTCAGAGACAGGGGTTCGAAGAATATCCCCAGTAAACTCACAAGACGTTTTCTTAGCATCAATACCTGAAGTTCCTTCAAATACCTGTAAAAATACCAGAAGGAAAAAAAAAAACCCACAGAAGGAAGGAGTAAGTATTGTGCTTTTACAAAATAACACACTAGAAAGCTGCTTCACAGCTTGAGAACGAGATCAGCCACAGGGCAGAGAAACAAGGCAGTCCTCTGCCAGTGAAGGATTTCAAAAGAAGCTCGTTGGTATAAAACTTCACATGAAAATCTGCTTTAAACAAAATTCATGAAGTGTATCAGCAGCAGCCAACAAACCTGGTGCCATTCCTTTGATCTCAAGCGTTTCCCTTTGCCAACAGGGTAAAGTTCCTTAGATAAGAAGAATTAATATTAAACAAGAAACAGCTGCTTAAAAGAAATATCTGCATCCACATAGCAGAGGAGTCGATCTTGAATCTAATACTGTACAATTAGAGTACAATTCCTTTAATCTAGCAGCAAAGAAATCTATGGGGGATGCAAATAAAGTCACTGTACACCAGTTTTCAACCTTCTAACATTATTCGTGCCACTTGCACTTGGAATAAGTACTTCAATTTTTTTTATTTACAGTACCAAAAGAACAATATCACCAGACAGATTTCATATGCTGATTAATAAAGTATTTTTCTGTTGCAACAAGAGACACTCCTGTCCCTAATCATACCTGAACCACAGCTTTGGAGCCACTGACTTCCAGCACCTGCCCACTTCTTCTTGTGCCATCAGGAAGAGTCAAATGGACAATCTCTGCGTACCTAGGAAACTGAAGATGGGCAAAAAAGATGATGAAAAGTATTAAAATCCAGAAGAACAATCATGAAATCAAAGTTACCAGCTCCAAGTAAGCTTAAGCTTAGTAACTATTCAATTATTTTTAAAAATAATTTTATCATCAGATCAAAACTCATTCCAAGGCAATTAAAATTTACCAGGCTAAAGCCATTTTCACAGGGACTGTACAACATCTGCCCAGAGTTGCAGGCTGCAGAAAAACCTGATAGAATCCATTCTAAAAACCCAACTAGTCCTGAAATACTCATGGAAAGCCAGAATGGAGTGTCCTGACAATAAGAAAAAGTTGGCTTTTGCCTGTACACAGCATCAGTTCTTTGCCTTCAACAATAACTTAACAATAATTTGAAAACAAGACAAAAATGTTTATAGTTCCCTTTTGGAGAGCACTTACCCTGTGGTAACAGAAAGGTCAAGAACAAAGCGAATATGTACATTTCCACATGCAAGTTTAGACAACACTTTGGGGGTTTTTGGTAAAACTGAAACAATGTTTCCTCTTTTTCCTCCCCAACAGACTAAACAACTCTCCCTTTCTTCCAGGACATGGGCAACTCTCCTGGGCTTCACAGCAATTTGTGTATTCTCATCTATCTCAGCAGTCAAATATCTATCTTGCATTAAAATTATTCAGTGGACTCCCAGATTTCACAACAGTCTGGATTTAACCTGTCACAGCTTCTCCTGTAAACTCTCTCAAAAAAGCTTCATCCATTAATAAGCTGGATCTTTACCTTCACTTGATCCAAGATCACCAGAGGACCATTCACACCCGATACAGTTTTATAAGCTGAAAGAAAAGAAGCCACAAGTCAGGTACTTCCTCAGAACATCAGAGACATCCTACATCAAGTTTTCCAAGTTTCATTCCTATCACCAGTCTCAGGTTTGTAGATTTTTTGGGCCCAGCTCTGTAGCTCTTCTACACTTACTACGAACTCCCCAAGAAGGATCAGGTACTGAATTGTGTGGACAGCATTTTTTGCTGCCACTTGCAAAGCAGCTGAGGTAACATTAAGATCCATGATATTGCCATTTTCTTGTCTGCCACAAAAATTCACTGCAAATCTACAACCAGGAATAATTGGAATGCCACCAGAAAACACCAACACAATGTAGAGCTGACATTTTAAGCTAAGAAAAAATATACAGTTGCAAGATCTTTGAAAAGCAGGGACAGCAACACCAGTAATTTGTGATCACGAGGGTGCCACAGCAATTTAGGTCCAACAAATGGTGAGATCTTAATATCAATATTCAACTTCTAGGCTTTTTTTTGGGTTTTTTAAGCACAGAAGTGTCCTGTTCCACAACATTGAAACAGCCCACCTGAAAGCCTGTACTTAGCAAAGCAAGCAGAGCTTCTACAAGTGGTTTTCTCATACATTGCTAAGAGGAAACCTCATAAAACCTTTCCTTTCTCCCCAAAAAAAGGGCAGTGCACCATACTGTAAAAGGCTGAATTTCAGTTTAGCCAAACTCCTCCTACTCTTGGGTTATTCTGGCTTAATTTCAGGGTTGACACCTGATAGAAGGCCACAGCTACTCCTGTAAACTCTTAACCATCAGCAGCTCATGTCTTAACCATCAGCAGCTCAGGTATTAGCACTACATACAACTTCTGAGGTACCTTGTGCCCAGAATTCATCGCTCTGCTGCCAGCTCAGTAGAAGAGCTGTGACAATGTAGTTGACAGTCCTCCTGAGGTGCTCTAAGGACAGGGCAGTATCCCAGCTAGAGCCCAACATCACTCGAGCCGCAGATAAAAGTGACACTGAGTCAAAGCTTTATCAGGGTCACAAGGAGCAGTGACCAGGAGAGTGACTGTTAATCACTTATCCCTGGGAAGGAAAAATGAGCAAGCAGAGCCATTTGCCAAAGAGGAGAGACACCAGCACCCATCCTTGGTCACAGGACGAGGCAGAGGGAACAGGCACTGGTGGTACTGGGGAAGATCACCAATTCCACCAGCACCAGGCCACAGGGACTCAGTTGGCTCAGCCTGCCCAGGTTTGGCACACTTGGCCCGTGTCCCGACTGTCAACACCGCAGTATTTACACTTCAACAAGCAGCGTGGACTGTTGCAATGTAATCGCTCCAGCAGCAATAATCACAGCTGTGTTAGATAAGGTTTGATGGTCACCGAGTGTAGAAGATTTTTTCACTGTGAGGGTGGTCAGACACTGGAACAGGTTGCCCAAGGAAGTTGTAGATGCCCCCTCCCTGGAAGTGTTGAAGGCCAGGTTGGATGAGGCTTTGAGCAACCTGGTCTAGTGGAAGGCGTCCCTGCTGCTGGCAGGGGGGTTGGGACTGGATGAGCTTTAAGGTCCCTCCCAACCCAAACCATTCTATGAATCTATGAAGATGGTCTAAAGGCAGAACTTCTATTGCTCGATTTTACTCTTGTCAAAATCCTGCTAAACACCCTGAGACACGACACGTGCCCCTGAATTAAAATCAAAACCACAGGCTGGGCTGCTCCTTTCACCTGAGCAAGGAGAATTGTACTGACCTTACACTATCGAGAGGACTCTGCTTAGACCGCAAGCGTTTGCAGCCCGCTGTCTGCAAGGAATGGAAAACATGATCTCGAGCAAAGCGTGTCATCTCATGACTGTCTCATGAGCACTTCCTCCTCCATAAACGGGAACGGGCTCACACTCCTTGCTCTGTCCACGAGAACACACTTCCTCGGTATCAACTCAGCATCAATTCCCCTTGAAAGCAGCTCGCCACTGACTCACAATTCCCGTTGCCATTAAGATCACCCAGTCCATGGCAAATCAAAAGCAAATGAAATGGTTTTTTCATACCCAGCTTGCAAGCAATTGTCTGTTTGGGCAAAAGCCAAAATCTCCAGGGAAAAAAATATGAATTGAGTATGAAGTCACCTTGGATCCAACCTTGACAGAAGCCTCCACTTCACAGCAAAGCAGACTTGGGTGGCAGGAATTGTGAGGATTGATTTGGCTTTCAAACCAGAGTGACCATCAGAGCAGAGAAGCTGGCTGGCTGCCTACCACCTCCTAAGTGTTCACGCTACTTAAGTGCACAGGTAGAGTCACCTGTGTAATTACCACCTGGATCAAAAAAAGGCCTGGAAAAAACACACCTTCCAACAACACTGACCTTCCCCTTACTGCGCTGCAATAAATCATCGAATCAGAGGATGTTGGGAGTTGGAAGGGACTCACAAGGACCATGGAGTCAGGTTTTTTTATATGATTATTGTATTTCCCCTTTTTCACCCGATTTCTCAATCCAGAGCTGCCCCAATTTGCCCCAATTCGCGGTTCCCGCTGAAAGTGGAAGTGTTTCACGAAGGGCACTGAAATGGCCGATGTCACCCACTGGGGAACGGGCTCGTGTTTCCAGCCTGTGGTTAATTGTTCAGACAGGA
>NW_010304759.1:0-2669 GCF_000700745.2 Antrostomus carolinensis | reverse complement strand
GTGGATAATAATCTGATGGCTTTACAAGGGTGAGGAGCTATTGCAGCAACCATCAAGAACCAGTGTACTACCTCCAGGCTTTGCTCCATTGTGCCTGGCTTCACCCCCTTCATTGCACCTATTGGTAATGGCATGTGGTTGGTAGAGCACTAGTACCAGTACAAGGTCAGTAGTGGTGCTGACATACACACAGCAGGCGCAGTGGTACCAATACCACCCTGGGATCAGTAGGGTATGGTACTGGTACTGACATGGATATGAGCCTGGCACTGGTACTGGTGTGGGCTTGGCAGGGGCGCTGGTGCCAGTTCTGGTTACTAGCAGAGGAGGAGTGCAGGCACAGCAGCGGTACCAGTACAGGTGCCCTCCTACCTGCTGATGGCCACCGTCGCCACTCGGGCTTACCTGCTCTCAGAAGGCTCTATCCAGAACCTGCATCGCTTCCTGCTCTGTAAGTCCTGCTCCATAATGGGGACAGGAGACCCTGCAGGTTCCTCTGGGTACCTGGACAAGTGCTGGGGTGGGGAGAGGGTGCTTCAGGGGCTGGAGCAAGGGCATCATGCCCTTGGCTGCCAGACTAGAGAAGATGCTGGGGTTTGGGGCCATGGTCAGGTTGTTGCCTCTCCTGGGGGAAGTGGATGGGGTAAGGCGTCTGGTGAAAACTGCCCCCCTCCCCTCTTGCTTCCTGCAGGTCTCCAGAGTGGACCCAGAGGCCCCATGGGATGTACTTGTCCCCAGCCTCCCCTGCCCTCTTCTCTGTCCTGGCAGCAAGAATGGCCATCACTTTATCTGCAATATCTTTTCTCCTGGACTGGTGGACCCTGGCCAGTCCCGGCAGGGTACTTGCTGGGATCTGGCTGCAGCAGCTAGCTGAGCAGCATGGCTGGGGCTGGCTCACTCTGCCACTCCTTTGGGAGCCCCCAGAGAATAGCTCAGTTTTGGGGGACTCCACTTTGCTGGCCCTGCCACGAGCAGAGCCACAGTTAGCTTGCTTGGGAAGGATGCTACCTTGGACTGCTGGCGACCTGAGCCCAGAGAAAGGCATTGCTTCTCCCTCTGCCACAGAAGATGTGCTGTCCCCTGTGCCAGGGGAGGGGAAAACCCGCGCCTCCTCCTCACTGCAGAGCGCAGGAAGTGGCTTTGCAAAGCACTGCTGAGCTCTAGGCTGGGGCTGACTGCTGTGGTGCTACTTTCTCTGCCTCTTGGACCAGCCTTGCTGCCCTGGGAGCCACAGCTCCCCATGCTGGACTGCAGTAACTGCAGCGAGCTGGCATCCTAGCATGGGAAGGGATGGGCAGGGAAGGATGGTGTGTCAGGAACAGCCACTGGTACTGGGGGACTCAAGGGGGATGACAGCATCCAGGGCAGGAGGAGGATGGGAGAAGACAGTACCATATGGAAGGTGGCAGAGGGCTTGGGAAGAGATGCAACCCCGCAACTGGTGCCAGCATAGCTTGAGGAGAGGGGTTCAGGAGGCCATGCCAGTGGATCATTGCCCTCTCCTGCCCTCAGAGGGGGATTTTCAGGCAGTCTGTGCCACAGGGGTGGGAGGGATAAACTGCTATTAGGCTCAGGGCTGAGAAGTCCACAGTAGGCTTTTATACCAATAAAAAGTACCATAAGTGAGTGGGGGTATGTGTACCACTGCTGGTGGCAGTGGTTTGTGCCAGTGTGACTGCACAAGGGTGTCTGGTAGTTGAAGACCCCAGTTGCCTGGAGGTCTTGCTCCTGCTCTGTCCACCTCTGGTTTTACCACTTTGATGTGGAGGTTGCCAAGAGTTAGAGACCTGCAGGTTCCCTCTCTCTCCCAGGTCCAGCCCGTTTCTCTTGGCTTTGGTATGGCTGTGGAGCTCCCCAGGGCTTGGCTCCAGCTGTGCTGGAACTACCAGGAAAGGTGGGAGGCAGATATGGATCAGGGATGGCTCCAGCTCCATCAGAGGTGGAGGGGAGCTGGGTGGGAGCCAGTCAGCAAGGAAGCTGTGGCTCTGCCAACATTCAGCTCTGCCTTTCTCCAGTCACAGCTACGTTTTTCCAACACTTTGCACAAATAAGAGGAAGAAGTTCCAGAGTGATGGAAGGCAGGGCCGAGTGTGCAAGGAGCCCTGTGCTGCTTGCTCTAGAGCTCTACCCAGGGCACAGAGGCTGATGTCATTTCTGCCAGTCAGGAAGGGGTCCCTGTGCACCCTTCTGCTGTGGGTCCAGCTCCACCAGTGCCTGTTCTTGCCCTGCAGCTTCAGAGTAGGACAGCAGAGACAGCTGGCACCACGGGAGGGTTTTAATTTTTTTTTAATATTTCTTTTTTTAATAACAAAAGTATCTGCTGAGGCCAGATGCTGCCCCAGGCAAACAGTCCATGTAGGTAGCCTGTATGGCCAAGGGATACTGGAGCACTGGCTGTCCCTCAGCTCAGGGCAGGATTTGTATTCCACAAATCTAGAACACTGAGTTTACAAAACTTCACACATTTATCCATAACTGATGAGCTTGTTCCACTCACTATCCATATGCATTACTAGTCTACTTTAGGATTGTCTCAAACTTCTCACGCTTACCTTTTAAGAGTACAGTACACAAAAAAATTCACAGCAGGAGAAGGGGTAAGTCTGTTCAGTCTCTAATGGAGTCGGTAGTCACAATCTCCCCCTGCCGCATTTACCTTTCCCCCAGTT
>NW_010304758.1:0-1387 GCF_000700745.2 Antrostomus carolinensis | reverse complement strand
CCCCTGTAATTCTGGATATACTATTAGTTGTCATTGAATGGGTTTGTGTAATATCTGTGAGTCTGTTTCATTGTGGCCAGTCACTTCTCGTGAACATGAGTCTAAAGTTCTGTAGGATCCGGTGTAAATTCAACCCTTTTATTCTGTTTGAGGAATGAGTTTCTGGAAACTGGAGCAATTCTCCTGAAAGAATCTCTAGTTGTAATAGATTTTCCTTGCCACTTTCATATCCGTTCATGTTTTCTATCCCATTTCCTCATGTCTTCTCCACAGTCATACAAGTAAAACCACAACATCCCTCTTGGTGTATGCTGTCTCTTTTGAACTGTGGAATGTTCACTTGTAATGGCTGAGACATTGGTCTGTAAAGGTGAAGAGCATAATTTATCCTCAAATTGGGACACTTTTCCGAGCAGTTTCTCCACAGCCAAGAGAAAGGAGGGTGACATGCTTTCTTCACATTGCTGGAGTCAGTTAGCCTATTCATCTCCTCTTGATGCCTCTTTATCTTTCCATTCCAGTATTGCCAGAAACTTGCCACATGACATAGATGTGCCCTGTACGAGCTTCCACCATGTGGGTAGTGTGCATTGGACGTCATCTGGATCTGTGGGTAACTGTGCATTGTCTTGGGGTCATCCTAAATCAGTCCCCACACAGCCAGTTCCCTCAAGATCTGGATACCTTTCTCCATGGTTGTCCATTTGCCTACCCATGGTTCCAATACAACATCATCCTTGATGGGATGCATTTCCCTCCTGCCTGACAGAAGATTTCTCCAGAGGCTGAAGCTTTGTGTCTTTTTTTCCAATTGCTTGATCCATACCACCTTCTCCAGCAAGGGATCTCAGCTGCTTTGCTTCCCTGCCTTCAAGTCCCAAGCTACTGGCTCCGTTACCACAGCAGTGGAACAGAAAAATAATAATTGCCTGATGTGGATGACAGCTGTAATCTTTTCATGTATATCAAACCTGTTCCAGTGTCTCACCACCCTCACAGTGAAGAACTTCTTCCTAATATCTAATCTGGTGATACCCCTGATTTATCTTCACTCATTGCAATGTGAGTTGTTTTCTTCTTGTACATTTTGGTTTGTATAGGAGCAATTATTACTGGCAATGTTTGTTCCTCTAGCTCAGATTCATCACTCTCCACCAGGATCTGAGTAGCTGAAGTGCTTGTTGTCAGGGTCTGAGCAGCTGCATTGCAGAGATTGGAGCAGCAGAGCCCAACACCATGGTCTGAGTAGATGCATTATTGGTTATTGGAATTTGAGCAGCCACAGTATGAATTGGGGGGTTCCTGTCACCTGGGTCTGAATAGCTGCAGGTTTTGTGGTTCTCAGAGTAGACACATTGTCTGTTGCAGGGCTTCCAGTAACCACAGT
>NW_010304757.1:2648-3809 GCF_000700745.2 Antrostomus carolinensis | reverse complement strand
GGCAGCTCTTGGTGTCAGCACCACGGTGGTGGGGTCGGCCACTCCGGCTCTGCCTGCGCAGCGGTTGGGGAGGCAGAAAAGGAAGTGTTCATATGCAGATAAGCAGATTAAATCAACAGAACTTTTAAATTTCCTTTTGCTTACTTTTTTTCACAGCCTGGTGAGGGACCAGGGCAGGGGGGGAAGCATCCCCAGCACCACCAAACCCCAAGAATATGGCAGAGGGCTGTGATTTGGCATGGCCCAAAGACAGCCTGCTCCCTGGCCATGTCTGATATAATTAATCTTCTACCTCTAATGAGCTTCTCCCCACCACTGACCCACCAGCAAGCCCTGCTCTCCCATGCTGAGGAGCCCGGCTGGACACTGTAGCGGTGCCACTGGGGCAGGAGCCAAGCTCTGAGCAGAGCATCACCACAGCACAGATTGATGAGGGTGGGAACTCAAGCCAGCAGAGCAGAAGGCCAGTATGGCTGAGCAGGGATCTGCTGCTAGGACTCAGGTGGAAAAGGAACATGGACAGACATTGGGAGCACAGACAGGTGACGCAGGAGGACTATGGAGATGCTCTTCACCAGTGCAGGGAGAAAATTCATGTGGCCAAAGCTCGACTAGCGTCCACGCTGGCCAGCACTGTGAAGGAAACAAAAAGGGCTTCTTAAAATATGTTAACAGCAAAAGGAGAGTCAGAGATAGCATCAGTCCATCGCTTGAGGAGATCAGTCACCTCACAAATAGGGACACAGACAGTGCGATGTTTAATGCCTTGTCTTCTTCATTTCCTTCTTTAACATCAGTGATGGGCCCTGGGACCCCCAGAGCCCTGTGTTGGAAGACCATGACTGTGGGGATGATGAACTCCCAGCTGACCTAGAACTTGTTCCAGATTCAATCTGGATGCACATGAGTTGATGGGGCCCAACCGGATTCATCCCAGGGCACGGAAAGAGCTGGCCGAAGTCATCATGGGACTCTCTCCATCATTTTTCAATGGTCTTGGGAGTCTGGAGAGATCCCAGGTTATTGGAAGCTGTCAAATGTTGTCCTGATGTTCAAGAAGGGTGGGCAGGAACAGGAACAGGTTGGCCAGAGAAGCTGTGGCTGCTCCTCCCTGGAAGTGTTGAAGGCCAGGTTGGATGAGGCTTTGAGCAACCTGGTCTA
>NW_010304757.1:0-2541 GCF_000700745.2 Antrostomus carolinensis | reverse complement strand
ATAGATTTGGCATGTGGGGGGGGGGGTTGGGGCTGGATGAGCTTTAAGGTCCCTTCCAACCCAAACCAGTCTGGGATTCTATGAAGGAAGATCCTGCTGATTACAGACTTGTCAGTCTCACTTCAGTGCTGGTAAAAGTATGGAGAAGGTTATTCTGAGAGCTCCTGAAAAACACTTGAGAGACAACGCAGTCATTGGTCACAGCCAGCATGGGTTCATGAGGGGAAAGTCCTGCTTAACCAACTTAATTTCCTTTTATGACAAGGTCACCCATCTAGTTGACCAAGGGAAGCAAGTAGATGTGATGTTTTGGGATTTTAGCAAAGCTTTTGATACTGTCTCTCACAGTATCCTTCTGGACAGAATGGCTGGCACACAGCGAGACAAGTCCATCAGACGCTGGGTGAGCAATTGGCTGGTGGGTCCGGCTCTAAGGGTTATAGTAAATGGGGTCACACCAGGCTGGTGGCCAGTCACCAGTGGAGTTCTCCAGGGCTCAGTTCTAGGGCCAATGCTCTTTAATATTTTTGGAAATGATGTGGATGCAGGATGCAAATGTACACTGTTTGCAGATGACGCTAAGTTAGGAGGAGCTGTGAACGCCCTTGAGGGTAGAGAGGCCTTACAGAGAGATCTGGGCAGGCTTGAGAGCTGGGCAATCACAAATCAGATGACATTTATCAAGAGCAAATGCTCGATTTTCCACCTGGGAGGAG
This sequence comes from Antrostomus carolinensis, assembly GCF_000700745.2. Classification (NCBI taxonomy): domain Eukaryota; kingdom Metazoa; phylum Chordata; class Aves; order Caprimulgiformes; family Caprimulgidae; genus Antrostomus; species Antrostomus carolinensis. The sequence goes on along the minus strand of NW_010304757.1, from coordinate 1,825 downwards.
GCAATCCTGGTGATATGTACAACCTGGGGCATGAGAGGCTGAAGAGCCGCCCCGCAGAAAGAGCTCTGGGGGTTTGGGTTGATGGCAAGTTGAATATGAGTCAACAGTGTGTCCTGGCAGACAAAGAGGCCAACCGTGTCCTGGGGGGACAACAAGCACAGCATCACTAGCTGGTCAAGGAGGTGATTGTCCCACCCTGGACTGCACTGGGGTGGTCCCACCTCAAGTCCTGGGTGCAGTGTTGGGCGCCTCAATAGAAGGACACCAAACTATTAGAGCATGTCCAGACAAGGGCAACCAAGGCGGTGAAGTCTCGGGGGTAAGACTTAGGAGGAGTGGCTGAGGTCACTTGGTTTGTTCAGCTTGAAGAAAAGAAGGCTGGGGGGTGACCTCATCAGTGAGGGTTGACCTCATTGCTGATGAGTGACCTCATTGCTGAGGGGTGACCTCATCACAGTCTATACCTTCTTCAAGGACGGCAGCGGAGGTGGAGGTGCTGATCTCTCTCTGGTGATTACCAATAGGACACGAGGAACTGGAATGAAGCTGTGTCAGGGGAAGTTCAGATTGGACATGATGAAAAGATTCTTCACTGAGAGGGTTGGTGGTCCCTGCAACAGGCTCCTCAGGGCAGTGGGCATGGCACCTGCCTGTCAGAGCCCAAGGAGCATCTGGACGATTTTTTTTCGCTCTTAGTCGTATGGTGTGGTGTTGGGGGGGCCTGCAAGGAGCAGGGCATTGGACTCGATGGTCCTTATAGGTCCCTTCCAACTCCAGATATTCTGTGATTTCATGATACCACGGTTCGATGCCAGAACAGAGCCAGCATCTTCTGCACCATGCCCAGCCATGATGGCAGCCCAGCCGAAGGAAAAAAAAGGTCTTTTTTTCTCTTTTTTTTCCCCAGAATGGACCACATAGATGGGTCACTGTCCACGTCCATTGGTGACATGCCCTGGGCCAAGGAGGTTTGATTTTTGCAAGGGCAAAACCCACAGATCCCGGGATGCTGAAACACATCCTTGAACTTGCTGGTGTCACCAAGATGCTCACATCTTAGCAAATAGTAAAGACACATGCGGAGAAAGCTCTGCTGGTTTTCAAAGCTCGGTTTCAGTGCCAGGAGCGGGTTAAAACCCAACCCACTGGTATGCACCAGCAGCTCTGGCCAAACCGCCTGCAAAATCGCTTTCCCGACTGCAGGCAAAGCCCCTTGGTCAGGATTCCCAGTGCAAAATGCAGGGATAGGGGTGTGGGAGAGCAAAGCTTCCCCACCTCCAGCTTTTTGGGGTTGTTTCCAGTGGAAAAATACCAGGCTTGGAGAGAACATGCATGGGCACTTGCAGTTTTGCTTTAATTCGATTTATTTTTCCCTGCTTTGCCTGATGCTGGGGGAGAAAAGGATGTTGGTGTCCTGTGGCATCATTTTGCAGTTCTTATAGGAAATAAATCCTCTTGGCTGCTTGGATTTCCCAATTTTTTGGCTGGAAAACATCCAGCAAAGGGAAAAATACTGGGAGAAAATGGTAGTTTGGGATTTTGCTGCTTGGTCGGGATGTGCGGGGAGGCAGGGACAATGCTGTGTGGCCATCCAGGACCTGCTCACCCATGAGGACCCTCAATGGGGATGTCCCATCCCCCCCCCATTCCCCTCCCAAACCCCAGACTCCAACTCATGGATTCGGAGTAGAACGATGCCAATCCTGAGGAAACAGCCCCAGCACTGCAGCCCAGGTCCCAGCGGCTGCAGGAGCACTCAGACCCCCAAGGGGCCCAGGCTGGAAAGGAGCCAGGGGCCAGGCCAATGTCACAGAATCACAGAATC
>NW_010304756.1:18081-30576 GCF_000700745.2 Antrostomus carolinensis | reverse complement strand
TCCCTTCTGAAGCGTTTGTAGCCATCCATTGTAGCACTCCAGTCACATGAGGCATCCCACCATGTTTCTGTGTTGGCTGCTATATCATAGTTTTCCTGCTGCATGATGGCCAACAGCTCCTCCTGTTTGTTGACCATGCTGCACACGTTTGTGCAGAGGGACTTCAGCTGGGCTGCTGGTCCCATCACCTTATTAGAAGGAGAAGCCCTAAGTCCCTCATGGTGATTCTTGGGAGTCTCTGTGGTTCCTGCCTCATCGAAACACCTTGTTTCTCTGCTGCCATCTGGATTCCTGTCTCTTACTTCCTTTGGGACAGCAGACTTAAAGACCCAGCTATCACAGCACCCTCAAACACTCGTGTGCTGCCCCCAGCCTTGCCTCCATTGAGGCTGGCTTTATCCCCTTCCCCCCTCAAATCTAGTTTAAAGCCTCCTCCCTCCTTTACTTCTGGAAGACATTTAAGTCAGATTTAACCAAATAAGTAGCAGCTCTGTGACTCTCTCCTTTCAGTTCATATTTTTCATAAAAAGTCAGATAAATACCACACATTCCCTGGCTGGATTCCCAAGAAATGCAGGTCCAAATACCCATGCTCACAGGAATCTCCGTATACTGGGCTACTGGTATACAAAGGGATGACACCAGAAATGTGACCCTACATCAGTATTTTGAAAGAGTGCTCCAAATTGAATGCAGCACTTGCTCATCCTAAATGAGGGACTGGAAGGTCTTAGATGCTGGATGTTGGATGCCTGCGGAGTTAATTTTCTCTATCCTTACTAATAGCAAACCCATTATTATTACAGTTGTAATGCAGTTTCACAGCTAGGCAGCAGTCAGGAAAGACAGTGTTGACCTCCTACATATGCAATTTCATTTTTTGAAGGCTCCACTGCTCTATTAAGGAATATGACCTCCTGGTTCATTACTGCCAGACTGGCTTTTATCAGCACCCCAACTGCATGTTCCACAACACTAAATCCTGTAGGCTTAAGAATCTTTCTTATCAACATAATCTGCAAAAAATATCTCTGTCCTGATTCCCTCCTACATCCTGGGATCCTACAGCACAGCTGTAGCATTGTCTAGATATTCATGGAATATTTAAACCCACCTTATGCACTGAGTTTACCAGAATACCAAGATCGCCTGCTTTTTCCTGTTTCCATTGAGGGCACAAAGTTTTAAATTGTCCCTTGAAAAAAAATAAGGTCTTGTCCACTGAGGCACGATAGTCTTGGGTTAATTCACTTTAAGAATAAAAATCAATCCTGCATAAGATCAGTATCAGCATTGCAAACCTAAAGAGTTTGTGTTTCATTTGAGAAGGCTGGTAAGGGAGGATCGTTAGCTTTTTTGATAGGAGGATTTTGTATTGATAAAGATGTCACTTCTAGCATGTGTTTTTATGGATAGTGGTCTTTGCTTCCCTGATTCTTTGGTATTTCATTGATTGTGTCTCCCAAAGCAAAACTGTAAAGGCTGCTGTGCCGTAAAATGGATCTTGACTAAAGATCAAGCCTGTCATAATTTCCCAGAAATACATATTTTGTCTGAATTTCTCAGCTAAAGCAGACTTATGATTCATATCTCACTACAGGTATTTGGGTTATTTATTTTTTTTTGTAGTACTTGTTTGTCTTGCAGAACAGAAGGGGCAGCAGTTGAAGGTTTCTGTGGTAAAACATGGAATATAGCAGTCAATCTTTTTGGGTAATGTTGTACTTTGGAATAGCAATAACAAGGAAGAGACCACGATGAAATGGATTTAACCTCTTTTCTTAGTACTTCACTGACAAATTTGTCAAGCGTTGGCTTCACTCGAAGTGGGTATGACATGTGGGGTAGGGTCTGAAGGACTTAAGACTGATGGAGAGAATGAAGGAAAAAAGCAAATTAGCACGAGAGGTGGATGATGCAATCAGGAGAGATACAGAAGGATGAAGACTTTGTGCAAATACAAGAATCTTTAATAATAAAGCTTTGTTTCTAGAAGGATATATATGCTATGTATACAGAAGATTCATCCACAGAAACCCTCAATTGTCAGTAAAGCAAGCAGTATTTTAAGTCTGTGTAAAAAGTAATCTCCTCGTGTTATAAAAGATGTGAAGTAAACCAGGGCTGTGAGTGAAATCAGAATTACAGCATTTTCTGTAATGTCAAGAGACTTCTAGAAGTTTCCTGCTTTGGGTGCAGTAGTTAAGTACCTCATATAGGAGAATTATTAACATGAACAAAAATTAAGGATATATAGGCAAGTCTTTTTGGACAGTATTCTGACTCCTATGGCACGCGATATCCTGAGCACTTCAGTGTTCATCTTCAATTGCTTACATTTGCACTCACTAGTTTGTAGCAAAAATCAGGTTTTATGATTTATGAAGCACTTGAGCTTTCTTTTCCCCCCTCACCCCCCATACCTATGTTTGCTGTTTGCCACTTGGCTCTCAGCTTTAAAAGTGTAAAGGAAGCATAAGATGTATATATGGAGCATGGTTTACTGTATCCTGCTTTGCTGCCTGTGTGACATTTGCTGATTTGGTTTCCTGCAAAAACTGATACATCAGCTCACTTCTGGTCATAGATAACAGGCAGGAAGAGCTGCCAGAACTCCCAAGAATAGTCCATATAAATCCTCCATGCAGCACAGAGCTGAAGTGAGTATTTTTATTTCAGGAAGAAAAAGCAAATGACATGTTTTGATACTGCAGAAGGAAGCTGTTCTCAGAAAATACAGATATTTTAAGTTGTTCATGATTTCAAACCCATTGCTCTACAGAATGCCTAGATAAGATGACAATGTCAGCATGAAATGAAATAAGAGAGAACAAAGCTGTCGTGTTGTTGTTGTCTCGATTGCTTGGCAGGCTGCCATCATGGGTCTGCCTGAGCAGTTACACACTGTACTGGTTGAAATAACAAACGGCACAGTTACTGTTGTACCTTCAGAAACGGACTGTGAGGATCTCTTGTACTGAACTGAATGCTGCAGATATCTAATTTCTGGGATTGCTAGCGTGCTAGTGGAGGTAATTAATTTGGGTTTAAAGGAGGATAAATTGAACAGTCAACTATTAGTCAATGAGAAATGTTTTATGTACAGATTCTCACAGTGCTTGAAATTACAAAAGTGCTTTGAAATGTTAAGAACCTCTAGGTTTGGACATCTTCTGAGGAATCGTGGAGAAGGTAAATTATAGAAAAGACATTGGTCTTGACAAAAAGAGTATCCAAAAAGAGGAAAAACCCTACCCTATCACAAAACTATTCCTAACCTATCAGAGTAGTTGTTTCCATTTGAATTTTTCTGATTTAACTGCTATTTAATCAGTTTTGAGACTTCACATTTAGGATTAAACTAACAGCTAGGTTTCACATTTTCAAAGTAATTTTGATACTTAACTCCCACTGAAATTAGGGATTGGCTGTGACCACGACCAATCTCTTGCTTCTAGCCAAGGCACCAGGAAAGGCAAATAACAAATCCCAAACCCTGCCTGGTTTGGGATTGTTGCACCTTTTCCCTAGGCACCTTCTACTTTTTACTGGATATTCTGGATGTTCTTTCTCATGTGTGGAGCTTTTTTTTCTAAAAAAAAAAAAAAAAATTAAATTTGACATACATAAGCAATGTCTTGTTCATCTATGGAAATACCTACAAAAGTTGTAATCCAGGTCACCCATAAACAACCTGTATCTGTACGAAAACAGGAGACGAAGCTCTCCTGGTAACAGGACCATTGCTCTTTGGCCAGGGAGGAGGTACAGGGCTATTTCATAGGAGAGAAAGGGAGACTATGTGAGGTTCCTCAGCCCTACAGTGCTGTCGTTGTCCACATATGTGAGAGCTGATCCACACTGCTGCTTCAAAAAAAGGATATAGAAATTAGTACTGTACTTTCAATTGTTTTCCAGCTAGAGCCCAGAATGGGTGCTGTTGCTTACCATTTTGATCTTTTACATGGTTTTCAGAACCCTGTTGGAATTCGGCTCCCTGCTGTTCTGAGGAAAGCTTTGTACTTTGTCGCTCACTCTGCAAACAAGTTTTATCATGAGGAAAGTGACAATCCTACCTATGAGTGGGCATCATCTTACAAGAATTGATCAACCTACACAGTACGCTATGTCATCATGCCTTAAACTGGTGAAACGAGGCATGCAGTGACTGCGCCACGCACCATGGACGTGCAGAAAACTGGTAGCTGAGGTTAAATTCCAGGAGCTCTGGATTCTAGTCCTGTTCGCACATCATGAGAGTGCTGTTTCCCTGGATTCAAAATCTCTTGGCATAGCTCCCTGGAATCTGGACTACTTCCCTTTCAGATTTTACAAAGTCAATATTCATAAATATTCTCAAGGAAATGCCTGTTGAGTCTGTTACACAGTGGTACAAGACATTTTATTTAAATCTCATAATTTTAAAATATTGCTTTTAATGGGAAACCAGTTGGACAAGTAACAGTGAAATTGGCTGTTTTCCTTACGTATACAAAAGGTACAGCTTGGCTTTGAGGCAGTGTGAGGATTTTCTGACTCCTCGTTATGCTTCCCAGTAGGAGAGAAAAAGGTGATGCAGTCTCTCTGCTTTTTCATGCCAGGGCATTTCTGCTGAAAATGGCTTACGTTAGCATGCTTCTGGCCTGAGTCAATCATTTCACTACTGGGTCACTGAGCAGTTTTCAGATGGCAGGTTCTTTGGGGCAGTGTAGTGCTGTTCATGTATTTAACATGTTGCTACATTTCTTGATAACTTTGGAGCTCTTGCCAAACTTCTCAAAATTCAAAGCAAGGCTGTCGAATTTCCCAGAAGCGATGATTTACAGACTTAGATGCACCCCTCTTATGTCATCAAAACTTTCTAAGAGTGGAGGAAGAAGTGAGAAGGCTCATTACTGCAACTCCAACAGTGTCCTGAGATCCAGGTAAGGATTAAGCCCCAAGGTGTCTTTTATACCAGTCCCAGCCTCCTGTTTCAGTATGTGCCTTCTCACAGCAGGACTCAGCCTAATCCTAGCCCTTTCTCACCCCCTGGCATGTCTGCTCCCCCCGTAAGATCTACTCCCACACACCAGGTAGTACCAGCCTCCCACCCTCTTCCCCTGTCCTGCAGGTCATCCTCTTTCACACATATCTCTTCAGACCACAATCTACAAAATAGTTACCTGTTTTTTATTTCATTTGAAATAGGCTGGAGGGTAGAACAGCTTTGAGACTGTCTCAACCACTTTTTGGCTCATAAATTTGACTATATTCAATACTCAATGTACACATCACTGTATTTGCTCCTCTAGTGATTCGAGGGAGGTAGTAAATGTCTCATTTTAAGAGTAAGGAAGGGCAAGAATAAAGTGAAACACAGGATCACTAAGTTAGATACTTGGGACTGGCTTATGGAGAACTGTGTGCTCATCAGGTCTGGCAATGTTCCTGGGTGACACTGCAGCGACAGGACACATGCTGTGCAGATCTGAAATCCACTGTGGGAGGCATCTGTCACCATACACATGCCCAGATCTAACGTACCCTGCTGTGCTCTAATGAGTCATCCCGTCTTGTGAATCCAGCATGACAATCACTTCCCAAACAAACTTGGGGAACTGCGTCTGAATGCATAAACAGTTCTGGACTAATCAAAATGACATTATTTGGTAACTAAAAAATGTCAAATAAAAACATCATTATCAAACTCAGTCATTCTCAAGAGAGACAAACATAGCACATTTATGAACGTAACACTGGGTGAGCTGTAGTGGGGCAGAGGGCCATCTCATGGTTCTGGTGCTGGCCTAAAGAGAAGTCCCTGGAAGGGACTGGCACAGACAGAACTGAGGTGTGGAAATTTTACTCTGTTCTGCATGAAATATTACCAAAAGAGAGCCTGTTACTGAAATTAGAATGAAATGTAACAATGTTCTGTCAAATAAAATTTCATTTTTTCCCCTGCTATATTGAAAATGCAATAATATGCACTCAGTGACTGTGTAGTTTACATAGTACTTAATAATATTTCAGTTTTACTGAGTTCATTTTCTGATGAAAAAATATTTTTAAATTCTGCAGAAATGGTGAAAAAAAATTACAGACAGCACAGGCTTAAGGAGTTCATTGAATAAGACAGGAGGTTTGAACATTAAATCATAGATGTAACTGCACTTCTCTGTGCCTTCAGTGAAATTAGGTGTATTTCCTTCCAAAATCCTAATATTCTGATCATGGATAAACCCTATACTGTGGGTAACACTTCATAAACTTAAGGTTAGCATGTGTTTAAACTTCTGTAACAATAATCTGACTAATATTAGGAATAGTATCTATTTGTTTAAAAAATATGTGCTTTTTAAAAAATGGTATTATTGTTTAAGTTCATAGTTATTTGGGAAATTGCACTGAAACCTCTGTCCTTTTTCAAATAAAACTCCTCTTTCACATATGTGCAGCACTTTGCTACTGTAACCATCATGAATTAATATTCATGATAGCATAGACTTACTGGCAATACTGATCATGGATGTAGACTTCTGTTTACAATAAAGAATATTCCAATGTTGCTCAATTACTACCCAACAGAATTGCCAAAAGAATTATTTAAAGATTTCTCAGATATTCTCTTAATATAGGAATGCCATAGTATTCCTATTACAGTGAGACAGGATCAAATCTGTGGTTAAGGAGTGTGGTCTATGGTTTCATCCAAAATTAGATTATTTGAAGTAAAGTTAAAACAAATTAACAAAGACACCTGAAAATAACCCTCTTCTCTGCAAACAATGACAAATCAGACTCTCTACCTGACAGTTACTTATCAATCCCACAACTGCTCAGAAGTTTTTTCTTAAAGATTGTCTCCTACTGATTTATTTCTGTCCTAAGGGATGATAGTTCTTGAAGGACCTATGGCAGCTTATGTCTATGGTTATATTTTGAGATGATAGTGACAATAGATACGAAGTTTGTTGGTTTTGAATTAAATTGGAATTTTTTTTGTGCTTGTACTATGATATGGCAAATAGAAAGGACTGACAAACTAGCTCTGTACCATTTATCCTTTTAGCTTTCTCTATCACTTTTGCATTTCATTTCTAAAAAAAACTATTTCCTGGTCAGAAAATCTCTTCATCCTTTATTAAACACTGTTTCATCTGTGAAGGGACACATTTCTACTGCGTCTCTTTTTAACCATGATAAATAACTAAAACTGAGTGTACAGCTCAAAGGTAGTAACTGTTATCACTATGTTATGGCATTACATTAAATTCAAGGTGTGTTCTGCTCAGCTCCCACTGAGTTAAAAATTTTGTTGACCTTTGACTCTGCAATAATAATTACATAGTTGGATATTATTATGCATGAAGAAAACTTAGAGACCATTGATGTATTAAAGTTGTGAGGGGTATTAGAAGATGTGTATTCATTTTGTTAATTGAGAAATAGTCTGATCAAACTTATGGCACCTAGATAAATAAGAAATGTCAGTCCAGAGCTTTGTAATTCTCTCTTGTGCAGGTAGCAGTGCTGTGGGTCCCACTGCTCATGTTGTGTACAGCTCTTTGCCATGTGGAGCACTGTAATTAAAACAAAATTCCCACAGTTATCATGTAGGAGTGATTTATTATCACAGACTGGGAGAGAAAACTGTGAAGAGCAAGCAATGCTTGCTACAGTGGCATTCCTTTGCTGCCTCCTGGCTGGAGGGGATTTGTAGCATGTATTTCATATTTGAGAGCAATTCTGTTCTGGGAGTACACTAAGATATTTTACCTCTCAAATCAGTGGTGAGCTATTTTCTTCCTGTACAACAGATACCTGCCATAGCTTGTAGGCAGATGATGAAGAAATGAAGTTAATCCCATTTGCTTCATGCTGGACAACTGAAAGGTAAAAAAGGTAATTAAAGAAAGGGGTTTTTTTAAAAAAATAAAATCATGTAGGGCTTCACAAGAAAGGCTTGAGGTGTTGCCTTAATAAAAACAAAATGGTAATTCAGATTTAATATTTATTCTATTGCTCTGCTTAGCACAATGATGTGTTCAGGAATGCAGGCCTGGGCTCAAGTTAGGTAAGACTGACACCTGAGGTGTTCACAGAAGGGTATGAGATCCACAGTGGTCTACTCTTTCTCTCCACCAACAGCAATGGGAGGTTAGGATGATTGTACTGCTGTCTTAGGAGTTGTGTAGGTGGGCTAAACACTTTTGGGTATTTAGAGGAGATTTTTTTTTGTGGGATTTAAAGTAATTACAGAACAATAAACTTACTTTCTTGGCAGTGCTTTACTTTTTTTTTTCTTACTAGTGATCAAAATTTCTTGTTGAGATAATGGTACTGTAAAACCAGTGCTGAACTGGATCCTATGTTTGCATTGTTTTGTTCACTGTTCCTATTAGCTGTCTCATTTCTTTATGTTTGCAGAAGTCAACAGGATAAGCTTAAGCCTTGCAAAACAAGAGAAGAGATGAAAAAGTGCTGAAAGTTTTCATAACCTTTCTACTAGCTCCTGTATGAAGGAAAGGTGCTTGGTTCAATGTTGGCTACATTTGAAATCAGCTCTGGTGACTGTTGTTTGCAACAGTGCTACCATTTTTCCTTAATTTGATAGTTACGATTAGTTTGTCTGTCATCAAAGTTTCTTAGAGAAAATCCAAGATTTCTGTCCATTTTCTGTGATTTCTCTCTTAGCTTGTAACTCCTTTTGACCTTTAAGAGATTCTGGTTTAATGAAAGAGAAATTCTCTGACTTCTGTATACAAATTGGAATGTACAGAATAGTAAAGTTCTTGAAATGATCTTAAAAATAATGTTTCAGTTTGTGACTGTTGTGATTAACCCCAGCCAGCAGCTAAGCCCCATGCAGCTACTTGCTCATTCACCTACAGCAGAATGGGGGAGAGAATCAGAAGGGTAAAAGTGAGAAAACTTGTGCATTGAGACAAAGACATTTTAATAGGTAAAGAGAAAAGCTGCATGTATGAGCAAAGCAAAATAAGGAATTAACTACTTCCCATCAGCAGGCAGGTGTTCAGCTACTTTCCAAGGAAAGCAGGGCCTTGGGAAGACAGATGCCACATAGATGTCTAACTTTAACTAACTCTTTACAACAAAGTAGTCTTCCAGAAAGCTAACTCTCCAACATCATTCAATAGTATGAGAATGCTGTTTAAATACTCTAGGATGATTAATGAAATGCTGAAATGTTTATAGCTTTCCATTATGGGTAACCCATTGTAGCATTAAAAAAACCACACTTGGTTGCATTTAAACTACCTCACTGTTCACAGAATAAGAGCATCATGTCTGGTTTATCTTGATTTCAGCAAAGCATTTGACACTGTCTCCCAGAGCAATCTCGCAGCTAAACTGAGGAAGTGTGGTCTGGATGATGGGGTAGTGAGGTGGATTGTGAATAACATTCTGTGATTCTGTGTGATTCTGTATCAACAGAGTAAGCATTACAACTTGATATCTCACAAGAAAGTTGTGATGTCAAGCATTTAAGAAAAAACACTGAGAAGAATTACACTATGGAGGAGTTATCAGCATCTTCCACTGCAGAACTTCCAAATATTGGTGTCATAATGCTGGAAGGCTTCATGATGCCCATGGGAGAAATCTTTCTATACAAAAGTCTTTGGATTCTGTTTAAACTAGCTGGTTTTTCTTGGTGGGTGGACAGAAAGTGGCCTAGTTTATGGCTACATTCCTCCCTGTTCTTAAGAAGAATATCTTTACGTTGCAGGCTGTTGTCTGAAATTTGTACAACTGTATTACACAGTTTCTGGTTTTGAGATTAAAAATCATGTACATGCTAAACTGGTGGCTTATCTAAGGAGAAGTCTTTTCATTAAAAGAAACAAGTCTTGTCCGTGTTCACCAAGTAGCTCCTAACATAATGTGCTAATTTTAAGATGTGAACACCTTATAACTACGGACCTCTTATCTATTTTATATGAAACAGTCCCCACTCCACAATCCAATATCTAGCTGTATTTCTGAAACATGACATAGTAGAGTACCATGGAAAAATCAAATTAGAACTGATAAAAGGTACATGACAGCACCTATGTAGGCACGCTGGGTGTTCTACAGCCATGGATTATCTTTCCTTTGCCACTTGAGAATCCTCTATGATGACAGAAAACAGAAACCTTCTAGAATTTCTTTACTTGGCCTGAACATCTGAAAACTTTGGACTGTATTTACTATGGCTTTTAACTACGCAGGTGACTCTTATTTGTAGCTGTAAGCAACCAGAAACGCAAGGGTGTGGACATTTCTCTTTATTTTCACAGTGTGGGCCAAGCACAAACTGAATTTGCAATGTTATAAATCATGAGAGTACACATACTTTCCCAATAGTCATGTATATCTATGAAGCAATCAAAGTATATGCAAAGAACAATGACATTCTTGCTTTGCAGTAAGGCACAATGTTGGTATTTCTAATGTTTTTTAAGTTTAAAGCACAGATAGAAGATTGCATTAGTTGAATTTAAAGTGAATAATGTACTTTATATTAGTGGTATCCTCAAGGGACTTTTATTAAGTAAAGGTTATATATATTAATAATATATATAGAAAACTACTGAATGCCATATTAGAGATACAGGTTCCCACAGGAAACATCAAAAAACACCTTGGATGCAAATGTGAAAGAATGGGTAACAATCCAGTTGTTTTGCCTCAACACAGACAAAACAGGCATATGTTTCAGGTCTGGGTATGATTTCATTTAGACTGAACTTTCCATCTTCCTGTTGACTATCAAAGTGAAGGGCCATTGTGTCTTCAGGATTTCAGGGTATTTTGCAGGAAGAGTCACCAGTTGCAAGTACTGGATGTGCTAGAAGCAGAGAGGATCTAACCTGTTTTGGAGGAATTTAGGCCTTTCTGTTCCAAATGTAAATGGCAGCTGACTTGCTACCCATGGAGAGAGATGAAAACATATGTCTATCTAGGGCATGAACCCTGTCATTAGTTATTTAGCAGGTAACTATTTGCCTACAAATCACGATAGCATGAGACTTTGCTGAATCCTTTTTACTCAAAAGAGAGAAAATCTTTCCCTTGAACTGTATCAGATCGGAATATACAATTCATGTGTTTGTGCGATGATTCCCAAAGAGCAAGCCAGACATTGTGGCAGTTGTACATGCTTACATACAAACCGAACTTCACACAGTGTCTCCCTTCTCTGTTTATCTTGGGCCAAAAGAATACCCTGGATTCCCAAACTTTCAGTGACAGTCTAACAAATAACAGTACTCTGTTGGGGCAGCAGCATTATTCTCCATCTTCTGATTTGTTCCTTCTGGCACTACATGCTTTCCTGGGCTTCCAGATGTTGCTAACTATTAGTAAAATAAAATGTAAACAAATATTAAGGTGACTTAGGAAAATATTTTTTCTTCCACCTCTAAAAACACTTTCATACATGCTTTGAAAGCCTGAATCTTTTGAAGGTGGTAGTGCTAGAATATGGAGGAATCTTAATTTCTGAAGTGTACTATGGTTATTTGAGTTAGCTATAATCTCCTCAGTGCAAGCACTCAGGTATTTCAGTTGTCCAGCATAAAGGCCGTTGCAAATAGTTAGCGAATAATAAATATCTGCCATATACTGCAGCAAGAGATGAAGTTTCCCAGATGAGAATTCATCAACATAACAATACAGAACATTGCTGATTATGGCTGAAATACTTCCTACCTCCTGTTCCTGGGCCAGGTTGTTCCTGACCTTTACATAGGTCCACAGATGTCAAGAGAAATTATGAAGCACTTCCTCTTCACTCCCCACACGTAGTCCACAGGAGGGTCCAGCACAGCTGAAATGCCTGGCTGGAATCCCTTCCCATGTTAATGGGAGTTTCATCAGTAACTTCAGATGAGCTTGCACTTGATCTCCATTGTTTCTTCTCTAAGTGAAGATTTCTAAGTGCATGACAGTACAGGGAGAGATGCTGTACAACATGCTTCACACACAGTAGGTTTGATGCTTCTCAAATTTGTGTATGCTGGATCACAAAACTCAGTAAGTTTGAGATGTTACAAAAGTCTCTATGAGTAAAACAGCAGCAAGACTGTTATATTCCATCCATTTGGGACCCTTCAGACCATATATTGATTGTGGCCTCTATGGAATAACACACTGCTCTCCACAAAAAAAGCACACAGGGAGATCTACATAGCACAGCAAGAAGCCATAAAACCCTCAAGGCAGATTGTGCCCTAAAGACACCTTTTCAGGAAGATTGTTTAATTCCACGTAGGTGCTTCGGCTTGTGAGAACCCAGCTAGCAAGGTTCTGTTTTTCTCACATATTGATTCATGAGCAAGATTTGAATCCTGTTAACAGCAGCTACAGCGACCACAGTCAGAAGAATAAATAAATAAATCGGTTGAACTTCATTTATCGGAGCTCAGAAAATGTCTCGTTAGAGTTTGTAAGCCCTTGCGTCCCCTCCGGCCCTTCATTTCCACCCCCCGCAGCACAGGCTGC
>NW_010304756.1:1993-18035 GCF_000700745.2 Antrostomus carolinensis | reverse complement strand
GTCCCCGTCCCCGGCCGTTGTTGGAGCAACCTGCTCGCACTTGGGGGAGGAGTGATGTGGGACGGGGGGGCAACCCAAATCCCGGCTTCCTAAAAGTAGGTCTCTGCTACTTCTGCAGCCCTCGCTCTCGGGAGAAACCCGGTCGTTCGGAGGGGAGGGAGGTTGTTTCTGAGACTTGGGTTCGCCTCCGAAAGAGAGGAGAGGGATGTCCTGCTCCCTCGGCGCGGGTTTGGCTCATTTTCTTGAAAAAAAAAAAAAAAACCAAAAAAACCCCAACCGCTGACCCACATGCAAAGCTAACAGGGTTGCAAAGGGAATAAAAAAAAAATAGAACCACCCAGCCCTTCTCTCAGCTATCACCAGTTTATCACCTGCCTGCGCCTGGAAGGAGGCTCTTCCCTCCGCCGAAAGGAAAAAAAAATCAGCTTAGGAAAGCAAAGTTTGAACAGCGAATTCCTGTTATTTCAAAACGCCCCATGTGACAGGATATTTCCTTATCATTTCGAGCCCAGAGCTTTCCCCTGATCCACCAGCCCTTCCACAAGTGCGGAGGACCTGCCCGGTGGGAAGCCCTCTCCTCACAGCGGCCGGGCGAAGCCGAGGCGATGGCTCCCTCCCTGTTCCTGCTCCTCGCACTTCTCCCCTGGGTTTCTCCGCTGCTGGGTAAGTGCCCGCAGGGGTTTTGCGGAGTGGGACGTGACGGACACAGATCCCAGCCTGTCCTGGGACTTGAGGTGGGGGAAAGCATCCAGGCAGGTGCAGAAGCCCGTGGCCATTTTAACCCTCTCGGTGCTGCCTGTGGGGAGCCTTTTTGCAGCGAGGGGAAGCTGCCCACCCCAACTGTCTCCCCCTCCTCGCCCACACCCTGAGGTGCCTGGTGAACGAAGCTGCCTCATGAGGCAGCTTTTTGGGTGCCCAAGGTGGCGTGGGCACCAAAGAGGGTTGTCACTAGCAGCGCCTCAGTTTCCCCCACTGCTGAGGGGGCTCATTCCCCCATCCATTTAACGCTGTCACCCAGCTTTCCCCCAGCTGCCTCCTTGCCACCAAGGTTTGCGGAAGGGCCTGATGTTGGGACTCTGCCTTTCCCCCAGTCCTCTGGCCTTCAGTGGGCCTGGGGACCTGCTTTCGGCAAGTGGCTTCCATGGGGGAATGGTAAGATAGCTGAGGTATTGGCATGGAATAGAGCTCTGAAAACAGATGAAAGCTGTGTTTCTTGGTGAAACCTGGAGCTTGCATGTTCTCACTCTGAGAATTCCTGTGATTTCCAGTGCATTGCTATTTTTCAGTGAGTTTTGCATCTGCCTTCCCTGAAAGCCTCTCAGCATCCTCTGCTCTCCGGTTGAGGTCTGCTGAAGCACAGCTGCATAGCACTGCCTTGTAGCCTTTCTTGCTGTGTGTTAATTAGCAGCAATCATTGCAGGCTATCTGATAAGTGAGAGTCTGCATGGAGAAGACCGTCGTCCTCGCTGCTTGCTGCCTTATTTCTCCCCTATGTGTCACTTCTGGCTTTTGGTGTGCTCTTCTGGCGCTCTGCATTACTGTTTAACACTGGTAGCACTTCACTGGCTTCACGAGTTACTTCTTGATTTACACTTGCATAAGCTCTGATAGTTTGCAAATGCTGCAGAGGGGCAAATCTACCTTGGCATACTGGAAATACTGTGGAAAAGATACTCAGCCAGTGAGATTTTACAGTACGTGGTACAATTCTTTGGATGTAAGCTGAGGTCAGAGATTGGCAATTAGACACAGTGTGGTGGATGAAAAAAAATGAAAGCCTGTGAGAAAAGTTCTATTAGGATCTACTTGGGACAGTTGAGGGAAAAGATACTAGATCTTCCTGGATAGGTTATCATGGTGAGGTAAGTTGGTTCCTATGCCTGGCATGTTTCTATGCATTTTAAAGAACCTCCTTTCAGGAGTAATTTTCAAAATACACATTAGCCTGTTAGAAATTGGTGTAATTAAATTACCAAGACTGTGGTACTCATGATCACACTGTAGCAGACTTTTAGGTGTACCACCTACAGCTCATTTATAGTGAAGAATGGCACCCTGTTATGGGAGCTCTATAAACAAATGTTGCTACAGAACAGTGAAACACAGTTAATGGTTATATGAGTAATTCTGCTCAGCCCATTTTACAGATACAACTCTTCATGTTGACAGAAGTGGTTATCAGGTGTTTAGAGAGAAGAGTTAACAGGGTGTAGAAAGTGTTGCACAAATACTTTGTTTGTTTCATATTCTTCTAGACAATCTAATAACTCACAAGGAAAATGTTGTATGGGATTCCTCCTTGATATCCAAGCAGGCAGAACAACACAGAAATAAAGCTGTAAACTAGAGCAGCACAGGACCATGCTACAAGTCTGCTGTATGGTCATAGATGAGACAGGAGCAACTTTGAGGGGAAGGAAATCCTGCACTGCAATCTCAGCGACAGTTACTTCTGCATCCTGCTACCTCCTGTTTTGATGCCAACTTATTTTCAGTGCCTGCTTGGCTGTGTTGGCCCTTTAGCTGCTTTCCTATGTTTTATTCCCTGTCAGAGCCCAGTGTGTGCTGAGGCCCTTGTACAAGCAGCCATGTTGCATTTACACACTGCTAATGCTTTGTAAAGGTGCAGTCAAAAAAGCAGAGGACCAAAGATTTGTCTTCACCCCTGCCCCCTCCACCCCCACTGGCCAGACCTCTTTGTTCAACTTTCTGACCTTGTTCCTGAAGCCAAAACTCTGCACCCTTTCAAGGTTGGGTGCAGCAATCCCAGCTTTTGGCTCTGGGATACCTTTTTCATGTGCATAGCATCCTCTCTTTAATACTGTAAGCTGCATAAAATAAGGATGTTTTTTTAGGCCACAGATACCATTTTAGCAGTTTGAGAGATCAGGTTGTGTTTTCCACACATGTGAAAATGTCTGGCATCTCTTTTATCCAGAAACTTTAAATATGATTTCAGGAAGAAGAGAGTTGCAAGCATTGTATATATCAGTTTACAGTAACATTGTGCTAAATGCTAGTAGAAAAGCAGAATAAAAAAGTTATCACCAGCAGTGATAATTATACATTTCCTTGTATTGTCTGTGAGTAAAACAGATTGGCAAAAGGCAACAATTTCTGTCTCCAGTGCTCATCAGTTTTACACTACTTCCCAGTGAGTTGGAAGCCAAGGGACAGGAGAAGGAAACTGAACCATGGATGTGATAAGTCTAGGTCAGCTCTTTCTCTGAGAGAGAGGTTATTTGTTCCCAGGTTGTTCTGCTGAAAAGTATTCCATATTGGGGCCTCAGCAGAGAAGGAAAAATTTTCTGTGATTAACCTGTTTTCCCTTTAAATATTTTTCCATTATAGAATTTTTTAAATTTGGTAATCATGTATTAAAGTAAATAATGTTTTAATAAGCTTCAATCCTTAGAGTCACATAAATTAGTATTTCTCTTTCCTACCTTGTAGCCCAAATGTAAAATACAGCCCAAACTGTAAAATACAGTTTTAAGACCTTGTGCATCCTGTTGTTTTATGCAATCCAGTATCAGAGAGACTATTAAGCTACCATGCTAAAATGTCTCTCAAGGGGATCAGAGAGGATAAATTCTCAGTCTTTAGGCAAGACCAGCTCAGAAATGTTGCACTTGATAGTACATCCAAGTGTAAGAGATGCTAAAAACTTTTCTAGTGGTTACAACTTTGAAATAAACCTTGAATACATGAAAATGCATGCTGTGAAGCACTATTTATTTAGAGGGAGAAATAACTTTGTGAGCTATGAAGAGCCTTGTAGATTTTCATAAGTTATTAAGAGGCATACCTGATGATGGCAAATCCCACTGTTGTCAATATCTCATTTGTAGTAGAGACATGTAAGAAAGGAAGAAATCACTGACTACTGCAGTTGAGTGAAAAATGAATATGCTGTTCTAGCCCTAGAAGTAGCTTGTGTATAAAGCTTAAAGAAAAATCCTTCCCCTTAGTTAAGTCTTGAAGGATTTTAGCAGAGCTTATGGGAACAGAACTCCCCACTGTGGGGAAATGGAGCCTGAAGAATCTAATGGCCGTTGTCCTCACCTCACGCTTGAGAGCCAGGATCAAGGAGCCATTGCTGGTGGAGTGCTCAGTGTCAGGATCTGCAGCATATGCTGTGCATGCTCCCTTGTTTCAGCAGCTCCCATGGGTGCAGCTTGGAAGAATATAATGAGCATGTTTTTTCTCTTCAGTTTAACCCATGCTTTAAAGCTGCAGGAGACACTAGATCTGCATCTCTGCTGCCTTGAACTTTTGAGTGTCGATGCTTTTACTGATGCAAAGTAGTTGAAATGTCCTCACATCTGAACTAGTTGCATTCTACAGTCACTTTAGCAGGTGTAGGCCACCAGAGCACCACACCTTTTGCTGAGATTTTAACCCCAAGAGTAGTGTTCAGATTCATATTTCATTTAGATAATAAGTAAGATACTTCAAAGCAAATGATTCCAGTGATTTTTATCTTACAGATACTAGCATCTTCTTAATATATAATGAAGATCACAAGCGCTGTGTACTGGCTCAAAGTTCTAATTCAGTGACTACTGCTCCTTGTGTTCAAGAAAATGAGTCACAAAAATTCAGGTGGGTCTCAGATCACCAGCTAATGAGCATAACATTCAAATTGTGCTTGGGAGTGCCTTCGAAGAGAGACTGGGTTCCGATCACTCTGTATCCTTGTGACAAGGCTAGTGAACTGCAGCGATGGGAATGCAGAAATGAGACTCTCTTTGCTATCCAAGGGGAAGATTTGTTTTTCAACTATGGAAACAGACAGGAAAGGAATATTATGCTGTACAAGGGATCTGGTTTATGGAGTAGGTGGAAAGTCTACGGAACCACAGACGATCTGTGTTCTCGAGGCTATGAAGGTAAAGTTCTGTAAATTAATTTCTGTATTTCAAACTTATTTCTATGTGTGTCTAATTAAAATATTTAGAAGTGTAGGAGAATTTCCTTCATCTCATTAATGATCAATGAGTGTGACTTCTGGTGAAATCAGCAATACTTGAGTGTATTTTATGGTTTTTGGGAGGTTCATTTTGCTTTTTTGTCAAAGTTGTCAACATTCTGATAGCTAATTGACCATGCATGGTAGTGATTCATTTGGAGAGAGGAAAAAAAGTCTATGGTTATTCAGAAGAGGTGTACAAGTATTACACAACAGCTAATGGTAACTTTTACTATTTACATGTGTACAGAAAGACAGCGTGAGTGTATAGTCTGTTATGAATTATGCTGTAGGGATTTAATTGACTCTTGATCTCTTCAGTTCCAGCATGTTGAAGATGCCTTCCTAGGTGATTGAAGTCTCAAAGTTGAAATGTTAGATGAAGAAATAAGATAATTTAAATAGTTAAATTTGAAAAAGTTATGTGTGATACTTGTATATATTTTTGATAATTATCTGGGAATACATTTGGCTTCCCATTTAGTGTTCTTTTATAAACAGAAGTGGGCACAGGGGGAGGTAAGGTTGCATTTTCTAGGGCTTACACAAAGGCTGATTATAGTACTAGTCCTTGGTCTACAGACAGAATGAAAGAACTGTAGCAAAGCAAATTATATGAAAGAAAGCAGGGGGAAGATGGAGTGATGACCTGCCATTCCTTCCTCCTCTGTTTTCTAGCAGCTCTGTGGACAGTGACCTTGATATGTCATCTCTCTAGCAGTCCCTGTCAAGTCGTGTTCCTCTGTATGTCCTTCCATCAAAGCACATACAGTATATGTGCACACACAGAAAGCTGCTTTAGTTACTTTGATAAGTTTCATCAACTCAGATTTCTGATGAAACAAAAATTATGTGTAGATACCAATGGAAATTTTATTTGGGCCTTGTATCTTGGAGTCACTCTGTCGTGTATATCTTTTAGGTTTATACATATGTGGGTTATTGACAGAAGAAGCAGCAGTTGTTTGTGCTTAAGAAGAAAGTTACTTAACAGTGTGTATTTTATACTTTTGATTGTTATGCATGTAAAATTTAGCATGAGAGTGTACTTGCCTTGGCTTAGTCAGTTCTGGTCAGTGTTCTCCTTAAGCAATAAAAATTTATCTCATTGTGGACATGGGTATCAGCTTAGACCTAAAGAGTAAAATTACCAATGTCCCATTTCTAGTACAGTTTGTATACTAAGATAGCAAGCTCTGCTTGCTATAACATACTGTAATATGATTATAAAGCTGAACTGATAATATATCCCATGCTTATTGATGCTTATACATTTTTAAATTGTTGTGTCTCCTTAGATACCTACACAGTGAAAGGAAATGCCAATGGAGCACCTTGTGTATTCCCTTTTAAGTTTGGTGATAAATGGTATGCTGACTGCACAGATGCAGGCAGATCAGATGGCTGGTTCTGGTGTGGAACTACTTCAAACTTTGATGTTGACAAGATGTATGGATTTTGCCCACTGAAATGTAAGTTTTGTATGTTCAAGATTCTGCTGTGCTGTTATTCATTTGCCTGGAAATATTGGTGTTCTTATAATGTGCTTTACTCTACAAAATACAGTTTGAAATGATGCCTTTTCCTGTCTCCATGCAGCCTGCTCTCCTTTTAGGAACTATTAAATATGCAAATATAGGGCTCAGCATAAAATAACCTGACCAACTACATCCCGATGAAAGTGTGTTAATCATATGCTGGAATTGGTAATTACACCATTTACTTAAATAGAAAGTTAATTAGATATAGAGATATATGAAAAAGGCTATATAGAAGTTTATGCAGCCGGATTGGAAGGTAGAATATAGCTTAACTGAAAATTAAGACTACTTTATAGAATGAGTTGCCTTTTAGACATGAAGGAGCTTACATGAACTTTTTACTAAATCCCAGTATTTCCCAAATCTGTGTGCTGTGTTGTAGTCCTGTATTTAAATTCAATAATATGCCTATATGTATTTGAATTCTTTTAAATTTGAATAAAATTTCTCTGAACTTCTATAAAGCATATACTAAGCATTTTGCCTGCAAGCTGCTGCTTCTTCTGTACTGCTGAAAGAGGCAGTACTTCTCCCTCCCTTCTTCTTTATTGTGTTTTGCTATAAAGCTCCAGCTGACCACAGTCAGAGCTAAGGAGGAAAATATGTCTTTTCTGTGATGTGAAGAAAACAGTGTGGGTTGATCTTAACTGGTTTGACGATGAAGCATTAGTGTCCTTGCCTGATTTCCATGAATGTTGCATTTGTTATTTCAGACAAATAAAAATTGTATTTTTTTTTCTATGGCAGTATTATTTTCAAGATATTAAAAACATGTTGGGAATATCAATCCCATTAATACAGCACATGCAAGATCAACTTAAGAATGCTACCTGTCTAGTGTTCTTTGAGTATAGCAAATAGGAGACATCATTAAAATTTTGTTTAATTCTTTGGTATAATTCAAGGAAATCCATTCAGATAGATCTGATTGTTTTTGGAAAAAGCTGCTTTATGCTGATTGCTTGCATGTTTCCTTCCTGATTTTTCAGCACTTTGCTATAAAATATTCAAGTTTGGGTCATATATTTTAATGAGAGACAGGATGTGGTAGTGGAAGTTTTAGTCAGTCCTATGAAAGAGGAGTGAACTGCATGAGGGAGTGATGTTGAACTACAACAGCAACTTTAAACACAGAACACTTAAGTCTTCGTATGTTAAAGTTTATTTAATAAGATTAAAGTGTTTGTTGTTTCTTAAACTCTCTGGGGGAGGAAAAGTACCACTATGAAAATATGTGATGCAGACTATTACAGCTGTTCATACTGGGGCCTGGACATCAGTGAATTTATCATGATTGAACCAGTCACTTTCATTGTGAGCAAAACCCGCTTAAATGTTCCCTGAAAAGAAGAGGGCATAGGACTGTACTTACAACAGCTATTATACTCAACAGAGGTGCAGAAATATGACCAGTGGAGGTAACATAATTGTGAGTATGACTCTTTATTTGGTGCTTTAAAAAGAGATGCTGATACAGTGACAGTAGAAACTGAAATCTCACAGGGAGAAGCTGGTAAGTGTTGCCACATCAGACAATTTTTAGTCGCCTAGGAAATACTGGTTCATTACAGGTTACACGGTGTCTTTTTGAGCTGTATGTTGCACTGCAATGTAAAAATAGGTGTTGGGGAAGAAAACAGGTTGCACAGCGTAAGACCATCAGGAGAGTAAGTCATGAGGTGTGCCTATAGATCTGTATTCAAGTGGGCAAAAGGCCATTAAGGCCCCTTTCTTGGCAGGTGAAAGAGCTAGAATTTCTGTGAAGAATTTAGAAAGCCTTATAAGTGATGCATAAAACTTGTAGCTGACTAGGAAGGTGACAAAAAGCGAAGAGAATGAGGAAATATTTAAGTAGTCTTCGCCTGATATGTTAGTAATTGGGAAAATCAACATAGTTGTATTCATTAACAAAGACTGAATTTATTTTTTATGACAGGTTTTTTTCCCCATGCTGGTGTTTCAAGATGTTTTGAAGGGTTTTTCATTGTGGTTTTGTATCTGGTTCAAAATGCCTGGGGAATTGGTGAACTAAGTTGTATACGGTGATTTGTGTTGTTTCTTCTGGTTTAGCTGGAACTCATAACCTGACTTTGTACCTCACAAATTTATCTAGTTAAAAAAAAAAGAGAGTAGCGGAGTAGCATTTTAGGAAAATATATCTAATAGTATACTTTGGACTTTTTTACTATTGACAGCATTATATCTTTATATACTATATTATCAATTCACATAAACTGTAATGTCTTTATTATGCGATTTTTTTTTGTATGCTCAGAGAGGAAGTGGTGACAGTTATCTTATAGGCTGTCTAAAAAGATTTATATTCAGTTTTTGTTTGCAATGATTCTATTCATTCAGTTTCCAATGATATTGGAGTGAGATTACAACATATTTGGGATGAATAACTAAACAAAAAAGAACACTTTTATTGTTACTGCTAGTCAAAAGCCATATTTCAGATTGCAATTTTGAAATTAAAATCTCTCAAGGCCATTACCAATCTCCTGATTCTTTCATTTCATAATTTAGGAGGAATACTGTATTTTGATAAGATAACCATGTTGTCATTTTTTAAAATTATTAATGTAATAAATATTTGCATTGGTCAGGACTTTATGCCTTTCATATAAGTTTGAACTTCTCTGTCAAGGGGTATGCCTGAAATTCAATGCATTTTTGGTCTACTTTGCTTTAAAGACTGAGAACTTTCAAATTGGAATGAAATTTTCTGATTTACTGTATTGTACTTTTGGGACTTTGATAGTAATTGTAGTGGAAATAACTAGTTCTCACTAATTTCAGTGTATACAAAAATGCATGCTGAATTAATCTGTTTAGGGATAAAGTTCATCTATTTTATTATTTTTCCAGTTATGTACTAAGGACAGATGTGGTTAAACATTAGTTTAGATGCTAAAATACATCATTCCAGAAAAGTAATCCATCTTCTGGTTTCTCTAGGGATACTAAGCTTTAAACAAGAGCATATAGATTTTCCAAAATCCTGCTCTGTGAAGGCATTTGACCTTATAGAACTCAAATATCTTAAACCAAAATTTTCCAAGGTTCAGAAATGAAAATTATTTTTATGAAAGTCCAAAGTTCTACAGAAGAACACCATATGCAAGTCAGCTGTAAATTATGAGACTGGGGGAGTGAGGTGGAAGGTTGGATGAATGCCTGAGACTTGTTTACCCCTTCCTCTGTAATAATTGTACAAGACTTATAAACCCCTTTCTGTCAAGTCAGAGCCAGTTTTCTTTATTGAATGACAAATTTTAATATTTTTGCAATCTCTGTTTTGTCCCAGGCTTGTGCTTATGCACAGGAATCTATGGTCTTGTACAACATAGTGTAGCAAAGCAACTTTGCCCTCTGATCGTCATAAAATATTTTGGACAGAAGTTGGTTTGTGGATAATGATGATCAGATGAAAGTTTCAATTTTTAGTCAAATGTCAGTATTACAGTAGGTTATGTATGATTTTTGTTTTCTAAGGCTAATTTGAAAAGAAGCACTTAATATTATCTATAGACTATCAGATATAATACAGGAAAAATTGGGACTGCTTACTGACCTGCTGACATTTAACATCTATCATCCTTTGTCCTGAGTTTTGTTTATTGTACGGTTTTCCTCTTATTTGCACACTGAGGTTTTCTGAGCTCTCTGAATTTGGAAAAGGAAAAGACCTCTTTCTCTCAAGTTTTTCACAGCTTGCAACTTCAGAAACTCTGATGCAGGCTGCAGGAATTTCAGTCATTTTCCCATTGTCAGCAGACATACAATGACCTCTGCTATATTCCACTTTTGTCATGCAACTTTGATCTCTTCATTGAGTGATATTTAGCTCAGTGTTCTTGGTGGAGCAACATCACACTGTTGTTAGTTGCTTGTTTTGGAGATTCAGTTGAGATGAGCCAGGAGAGGCTGCAGCAGTGTCAAGAGTGACACTTCTAGGGCCACTTCTTACGCTGGGTACTGCAGGATTTTCACTGGTTTGGCACCTAAAACTGCCAGGTTCAGGTATTCAGGCAGATTGCAGTCAAGTCATGAGGCAGAGGAGAAAGCGTGGTGGTATGTCAGATACATCCATAAGACGAATCAGGGATTGTGGGAAAGGGTGAGATGGATACTGGTAATGTAACTTTTGTGTTCAGTGCTTGGGTCTGATTACAGAGATCACAGTAAGATATAACAGTAATATATATAAAATCCATAACCACTTTACATAGTACCCAAAGTTTGTAAAAATTTGAGGTTTCTTATCTCAGAAAAGTGGTCAACTTGATGTATACCTTAGCTAGCATGCATCTGGAAGTTTTTAGTCTTTTTCTACATAGTGAGAAATCAACTCCTTCAGGATGACTTTAGCCACTCATCATCTCTGTCTTAAACAACAGCTTTGTAATACCAGAGAAAATGGTGGCATTGTTTCATTACCTATGTACTGTCCAACACAGCTGTCACTGTTTAGCTCTGCCCTGGATTTACTCACATTAGAGAACCTCGAGACTCCTTTCAAACCAGTTCTCTATTGCAGTGGTTAGGTTTGTGCATATTTGCCAAGTGATTTATTCTATATTTTTTCTGTCTCCCTCTTCATGATCAGTTACAGCATTTCTTTTTCTCCCTACAGTTAATAGTGTTGATTTGTTGTGGAATACCGATCCTTTGACAAATGTCCAGTACCAGATCAACTCTGAGGCAGCTCTGAAATGGCACCAGGCAAGAAAAAGCTGTCAACAGCAGAAGGCAGACTTATTAAGCATCACAGAATTGCATGAACAAACATACCTGACAGGTAGGATAGTATTATCCATCAGTTTTTTTTAAAGTGCTTTATCATAGCAATGAGGCTTATATAACATATTACATCTTGAAAATGGGTATTTGTTCAGTTGTGGTAATTAGTAGATTTAAATTACTATCTTGAAAGAGTTGTCTGGAAAAATCAGACAAATATTGATTATTTTATCCTAATTTAATATTGCCAGAAACTTTTAGTAACATAAAAAATGCAGAAATTAAGTAATGGAAGCAGTAAAGAATTAATGTTAGAATGCAGAAAAGTGCAAAATAGTTCGTAAACCAAAGATGCAGATACCAAGATTGCATCTTTTTTGTGCTCTACTTGTTGTATGTACTAGTCAGTGGTTTTGGCCTATCTCTTTAAAGCTGTTGTGTCATCAGCAGGTGACAAAATATGAAAAGGAAGAAAAAGAACTAATAAACAAAAGGATTTACAAATTGTTTTATTTTCAATCTGCTTCACTGTTTTTTTGAAATAATTTCCAAACTTCCATGAAAAAACATGTTGTGCTTGAGTATATTTACATTCTACAATAAGAAAGTCTCCTTTTTATTACTTTCTTAGCCTGTGTACACACATGAAGTAGTCCATTAATTAATCTATTAAATAGATTAGAAAATATTTTGAATATATTACATCAATTGGAAGAGACACTTTTCTATGCCATACATTTTACTATGTAAGTTCAGAGAATCAGACAATGGTTTGAGTTGGAAGGGGCATTTAAAGACCATCCAGTCCACTCCCCCTGCTGTGGGCAGAGACATTTAGCACTAGATCAGGTTATTCAAAGCCACATCAAATCTGACCTTGAACACTTCTAATAATGGGGATCCACAGCCTCTCTGGGCAACCTGTTCCAGTGTCTCACCACCTTCATCATAAAAAATTTCTTTGTTATGTCCAGTTTAATCTACCCCCTTTCATTTTAAAACCATTGCCCCTTGTCCTGTCACTACAGGCCCTGGTAAAAATTCTCTCTCCATCTTTCTTGCAAGCCCCTTCTATAGATTGAAAGGCTGTGATAAGGTCTCCCTGGAGCCTTCTCTTCTCCAAGCTGAACAACCTCACCTCTCAGCCTTTCTTCATAGAGGTGTTCCATCTCTCTGATCATTTTCATAGCCCTCCTCTGGACCCATTCCAGCATGTCCATGTCTTTCTTGTACTGGGGACTTGAGAACTAGACGCAGTACTCCAGGTGGGGTCTCACAAGAGTGGAGTAGAGGCGGAGAATCACCTCCCTCAACCTGCTGGCCACGCTTCTCTTGGTGCAGCCCAGGATACTGTTGTCCTTCTGGGCTGTGAGAGCACATTGCCTGCTCATACCCAATTTTTCATTCAGTACCCCCAAGTCCTTCTCTGGAGGTCTGCTCTCAATCTGTTTATCCCCTAGTCTGTATTGATATTGGGGATTGCCCTGACCCAGATATGGGCCCTTGCACTTTGACTTGTTGGACTTGATGAGGTTCACATGGGCCCACTCCTCAAACCTGTCGAGGACCCTCTGGATGGCATCCCATCTCTGCAAGTGTCTCAACTGCACCACTCAGCTTGGTGTCATCTGCAAACTTGCTGAGGGTGCACTCAATCCCACTGTCTCTGTTGCTGATGAAGACATTTAATACTATTGGTCCCAGAACAGACCCTAGAGGAACACCACTTGTTACTAGTTTCTGTTTGGACATTGACTCATTGACTGTAACTCTCAGGATGCACCCATCCAGCCAATTCCTTATCCATCTAATGGTCCATTAATATTTCTCCAATTTAGAGAAATGATAAATGTAGTTTTAATTCTATTAACAGTCTGTTCTGTCTAAACTTTTGTTTTCAATTTGAGGATTTGGTCAAAACGTGGGTCTTTTTTTTTTACTGAGCGTGATGAAACTTACATTGAAAGGGAGGAAGCTGGCACTGACATATAGCAGTGGGTTATTAGTAGGTTTTAATTGCAAAGTAGTAGATATTGCTGCCAAATATATATGAAAATCAGTTTTTCATTCTACGGCTGTCCTGACAGAACCAGGATTTCCTGTCATGCTCAGTTCTTGATTGTCTTAGTAACAACTTGTTTGTATAGAAGTACACACTAATATGTTTGTGCCAAATCAGGCTCCCATATGACATTCCAGTCCTTTCCAGTCCTTTCCAGTCCTTTCCAGTGTTTTCCAGTACCCCTCCTTTTAACCTTGACATGCTTCAAGTGCTATTTATAATCATGGTATCAACACCAACTAAAATATATAGAGCAAAATTACATACTGGCATGATGCTATTGGCAGAAGCAGAAATAAATAATATATATAGTGCAATGATTTTCCATGAACTAGGCAGAAATACATTTAATTAAAAAAAATCAGCAGTCATCCAGCTGGGCTTCCAAGTCCTATATGAAAGACAGAGACAGAAAATTGATTAATAATGACTATAAATAATACTAGAGAATTCAGCAAGCCCATAATTAAGCATGATATTTCTAGGTGTGTTTTAGGACTGGAGGATTAATTTGGAACTGGTTTTAGAAGCCTGACTTATAATTGGCTGAAGAAGTGAAATCAGATGAGTCTGAAAAAATGTACAAGATGTGCTGTAAAAGAATGATGTTTGGAATGATCACATTCTAATGTAGTTTGATAAAATGAAAACAGATTTTTTACTTTACAGTGTTTTGTAAATTTGAAACTCACATTTGTTAATTTTATTGGAAGAGAAAATACCCACCAGGAAACTCTTTATATTTCATTTTAGAAAACTGATTTTTTGGTTTGTGACCTTTTGTGCAACTTTATCAATTTAATATTTTATAATTCTGTAAAAAAAAATGTTTCATATTTATGATCATTTGTTTACAAAGAGCATGCAGAAATGTCGTTTTGTTTTCTGTTGTAATAAAATTTTCCACACCTAAAAATTTGAAAACTGCAAAACTAAAGGGACCCATGTAAGATGACATGTTTTGCGGGTTTAGCATAGCCACCTTAACTAAAAGGTTAAAAGTTGTTGAATTTTGGATCAGGAAAAAGGAGAAGCAATCTGTTTACCTAGAATTCAGCTCTCAGGTTTTGAGAAAGTGTTTTCTGTTGCTGTGCACTTCCAGTATCTCTCTTTGTCTCTGTTACTTAGGTTTGACTGGCAGACTGAGTTCTGCTCTCTGGTTTGGTCTTAACAGTTTGAATTTCAACAGCGGATGGCAATGGGTTGGTGGTGCTCCTTTCCGATACTTAAATTGGGTTCCAGGTAAGGTTAAATATGTTGCTACTCAATTTAAAAGACACAAATTCATTCATCATGTAACATATTTATTTTCTAGTACTCTATTCTCCTGGAATTATTGAACTTGTTTTGATGTTGAAAGATTTTGACTGTGGCTATAAACGCTGTAAGTAATGGCCCTTATGCTAGGGATTCTCACTTGGCTTAATTTATTATTCATGGTGGAAATGATAGCCTCCAAATCTAGAGAAAAGCTTTAGAAGTCATCAGTTTACACTTCATTTGTGTATCTTCTTAATTTACTTTATTTCTATATGAATACAGAATAAACCTGATGCTACATGTGTCTTCATTTGTGAGATTAGACTGGTCAGTGTATGTTTTATTTATTTATTTATTAAAAGTTCCTTTCCTTTCCAGTTTGTTTTGATTATTTGTGTAAAAATCGGATTTTCATTTTCATTTGGGATTAACCTATCCATGGCAGTAACACATATCAAACTGAATGTGTTAGGCTAGTCTACTTTAAAGCAAACCAAACTACTTCACAACTATAGTTGCAATCTTGATGTCTGGTGCTATTATTAAAAAGTGACACTCCTATGCCATCTGTATACATGGTGAAGAAGAGGTGCTTTCCTGGTTTACTATTAAGAGTGCCCATGTTAAGGTGTCTTTTTGTAGGACTCTTGTTTCCTTGCAGTGGCTGTTCAGTGAGCCTTTGGAGACTAATTTAAAGAAGATGTGTGTCCTGGTTTTTAGCTGGAACAGAGCTGGGTTTCTTTTTTGTAGCTAGAACAGTGCTGTGTTTTGCTTTCAGCCTGGGATTTCTTATGAGAGACACTGATAACACACCAGTGTTTGCGTTTTTGTCACTGGAAGTGAAGGACTTCATGTTTTGTTAGTCTACAAGTGCAAGATCTAAGGCGTGAGGAATATTTAAAGTAATTGGCATTTGGATATGCCAATGGGCTATTCCATATCATATCATGTCATGTCCAGTATATCAGTGAGGGTCTCTTCCTCTTTTGTCTCTCTCTGGCTTTCGCTCGGGCTCTCGCTCTTCTGGGATTGTGGTTTCAGTTCGGGATTGTCGCTCCTCCGGGATCATTATCTGGGAATGGGCCGGGCTTGGTCAGTGGGTGGTGAGCAATTGCACGGTGTATCACTTATTTGCATATTTTGTTCCTATTATTATTATCATTACTATTTTCATATCAGTATTATTTTAAGTTTTATTTTATTTCAGTTATTAAATTTTTCTTATCTCAACCTACGAGTCTCCTTACCCTTGCCCCCAATTCTCTCCTCTGTCCTCTGGCAGGGAGAGTGAGCAAACGGCTGTGTTGGCCGCTGGCCAGGTGTTGGCCAAGTGAAACCACTGCACAGTGGCTTCCTTGTGTAGATAAGGCCAAAAGCAAATTTTGTGTGGACAAACTTCTTGAGTAGGTAACCTTTGAAGAGTGAATTGAACTACTTTATAAATAGGTCTCCAATGAAGTG
>NW_010304756.1:0-1949 GCF_000700745.2 Antrostomus carolinensis | reverse complement strand
GAACCGCAAGTTGCTGTGAAGGTATTTATAGGTCTGTCATCCAAGTGCACTGATGAGGATCTGCATACAGTGAAGAGTCAGGGAAAACTGACTGTGAGGTGGAGCCAAAGTGGCAAGGGGAGCTGTTCATGGTTGTTAAAACTACAAATAACTCTCAGTTGTCCTGTAAAGAATTAGATGGGTTTTGTTGTAATCAGAATGGGCTCCTTTTATCTTTAACTCCTTATGTTTCTTAATTTCATTCAAAGATAATACTCCTAAGTCCACACAACCTGTTTTAAATTTGTGCTGTCTCTTTCATGACTTTACTTTGGTCAGCCTACCTCTATTTCATCTCCATTACCCTGGATGTTCAAGAACTGGCTGTACTTCCATTAGTATATTTTAAAAGAATTTGTGGAAGCTTCATATTCTTCCATGTCACTAGCCCTAAATAAGTAACAGAAAAACATGGGAACAAAGTTATCAACACTTTAAAATTATGCTGGTTAGGCATTTGGGAGTGCTAACTGCCAACAGCTGAATTTTTTTTTTGTTTTTGGATGTTAAAACAATTTAAATTTGTATTTTTGAAGTGAGCATATCTTTTTCTTCTCTGGGAAGAAGATATAACACAACTGCAAATATAAGACTAACTGTAAACTAAGGAAAAGAAATCATAATGATATAAGAAAATTTTCAGTGAACAGTTCTGCGCACTAAAAAATACTGTTTTGCTGTGTTTATTGCTAAGCAGTACTGACACTTGCTTGTTATGTAGTATAGTGGCATGTGTTCAGAAATTAAAGAAAATCCATGTTAAGTTTAATCACATTAGACCAGATCTTGAAAAGTTAATCTGGTTTACTGCAGAAATTTGTTCTATTTTACAGGTTCTACTGTTCTTCTAGATGTTCCTGTTAGTACTAATATTAATCTTCAACTCTAAATATACAAATAGCCTGATATTGTTGTATCGTTAGACAAGTGGACAAGAATTTCACATTAGCAAAATAATTACTTAATATTTTTCTGTCTTTACTGTTATACTAAGTATAGAATTTGACTAGTTTACTGAATAGTTTTTTCACCTAAAGATTGTGCTCTGGAGTTTAGACATTCTTTGTTTACAAAGGGAAAAAACCCAAACAAAATAGGTGCACTGTAATACCTTCCATCAAGACTTTGAACCTGTGAGGAGGCTGTTGTGAAGTGGATAAAAAGATCAATTCGTAGTTGCTGTGAAAAAATATCTCTTGAGAGAATGAACTGCCCCATTCAGTCTAAAGGACTGTGGAGAATCACAATTGTCCATATTAAAACATGGAACAGATTAGAATGTGAGAGTAATTGGGAGGGAAACCATGAGCTTTTACTTAGTAGTAGTTATTGAGGTGGGTTTTTTTTGGTTTTGTTTTGTTTTTTAAAGGATATCCTTCTCCAGAACCTGGAAAAATCTGTGCAGCATTAAATCCTGGCAAAGGTGCCAAGTGGGAGAATCGTGAATGTGATCAGAAACTTGGCTATATTTGTAAACGAGGAAATACTACTTTAGAATCTTTCATTATTCCTACAGGTAGGTTTGGTAATGAACCCTCAATAAATTATTAATGACTAGTATTTTTTATCTGTAATTCTAATAGGTATTTGTATAGGTAAAACCAAGCAAAGGTTTCTGCAGACTGTGGCTAGACTGAGATTCCCTGCAAAAGTGAACAGTGTGTACTTCCTTTTTGTTCTGGCCTCCTTACTTCCTGTATATAATCTTTCTTCAGCAGCTTTGAGTTCTAAATTGCAGAAATGGTGGAGTTCTCTTTTCCAAAACCAAGCAGAACTGTCAGATATGTTCATAAAATAAAAATATAAATAATTTAATATTAAAAAAAAATATGTTATTGTCTAAACCCCCATGTACTCAGTGAAACTAATCTATTTCTTCTTGCTGTCATTTTTGTTACTTATGAAATAGA
>NW_010304755.1:1151-31070 GCF_000700745.2 Antrostomus carolinensis | reverse complement strand
TTATTTTATTTTATTTTATTTTATTTTTCTTCATTACCTGTGCCTTTTCTTTTCCCGCTCCTTAAGGTCATTCCTTAATTTTGCATGTGTGAACCCTCTTGCTTTGTATTTCCTCCCAACAGGCAGCCGGGGTTTTAAGGAAAAGCACCGGGTTTTCAGGAGAGTCATCCTCATTACACGTGGTGGGGCTTTGCCTCTGCAGCAGCTGAGCTCAGAGATCCCAAGATTACATCTGAGATTGTCAAATAAATGTAAGTGAATTAAACACCTGGATTCAGAAGAAATTGAGCGGGATGTGGGTAGAAGAACTCTGTAGGTTGCATTAGAAATCTGAATCCACAGGTACCATTCTCAGGCACCCTGTCTCTCCTGAGTACACAGGTCAATATCCTGAGGAGCCCTACCTGCATCAGAGCTTTCTCTGGCTGCTGTGCTCAGCCGTGGACTGAAAGGGGACAGCTTCTCAGTTCCAAATAAAGGAAATTCTGTCCCTGTCTGCCAGCTTGACTGTAGCGATAGGGACAGACAGTCTGTAGGGAGGCTTCCCCCATGTGGGAGAGTGGAACAGAGCCTGGCTGAGAAAAGGCATGAATAAAGGGAAAGAAATAAAGGAGAGAATGTCTAGATACAAGACAACATGTGTTTGGGAGTAGCAGGGCAAAGGGAAACCCTGAAACAGATGATTATTGTGATCATTAAAGAAGGGGAAAATTCAGAGATTTTGGGGGTTTCATTCCATGGCAAAATAAGCAGAGGAGGTTGCTTGGTTCTCCACTGCTCCACTTTTTTTATTTGCTGCATAGTTGCCTGGATTTGTGTAAAGGAGTACAGGATTTATGTGAGAATTACCTTTATCACAGTCTAGATCTTTGCTCACAAAAATGAAAGGTGAGCAAAGAATTATACAAGACAGGTGACTGAGGAAGGAATTACCTATATTGTCGTTTCTGTCTCCTCGAATTGATACCCAGTGCCAGGCTTGCACGTGTGCATCATCCAGGACATGCTCTGAAGAGTTCAGCAAAAGAATAGGTGGACCTAGACCCAATCACTGGAGAAATCCTGTAGCCCATACCTAGGCAATCCTCAACCCTCCCTTCACTCCATGACCCGTGTGGGACCTCCCAGGCTGGAAGACTCCCCCCAGAAGCAGCACATTGAAAGCTCTACCCAGCCAGCGACAAAAACATACTCGTGCTTACTACTGCCTTGTGATTCAATTAATGCTTTCATTCATTTGTGTGGATGGATTATTTCATCATAGTGGATCAGCTTCTGCAGTTGAGATTCCTATTGCACATCACTGCATTTACAGACAATGGAGAGGAAAGGGATGCCTCACATTTCCACAAGCCAAGAGACTGGGGAAATCAACTCTGGATCTGGTTGGTCCTCAAACCTCTGGGACATTACATAAATAGGCGATGCCCTTTCCTACTGCATTTTATAAGTTCCTAGCAGCTGGCAGCGGCCTGGAGTTGGACACCCTGACTGGAAAATGGCACCTCTGTCATCCAGAAAAAGAAAACTCATTGTCTAAGAAAGGCTTAACCTTTAGCCCTCTCCTTGGCACTTCCAGCAGCTGCAGAGGCAGTTTTGTATTTGCTTTTGTGAATCATATCCTGAGGTACCTTGCTTTCCCTGCTCGTTTGAGTGCCTCACTTTTCTTCATGCATTGCATTGGATGAAGAGGTGCCTAAAAGTCATGTGCAGCTGTCAGTATCACAATACCTATGTGCTTCTGTGGGCCAAGCTCTTCTTCCCTAACCGAGTGGGAACTGGACTCCTAACTCTTGTGTGGACCCATGCGAAATTACCGCAGTGCTGTTAAGGTACTTCTGCCAGTGGCATGGAGGGAAGGTCAGTGAAGAATAGGTGTGTTACAGAATTGCTGAGGCTGGCTGGCACTTCTGGAGATCATCTAGCCCACCCCCTGGCTTAGATCGGTCAGATGGAGCAGGCTACCTGGGACCATGTCCAGTCAGGTTTTTAATATCCTCATGGATGGAGACTCCACAATCTCTCTGGGCTGCCTGAGCAAGTTCAGCCATCCTCATAGTACAAGAAAAAGGTTTCTTTTGTGTAGAACATCTGCACATCTGGAGTGCTGCACAGTGTAAGCAGGAGAAGTCCTGTCCCATGTGGGGAGTATGTCCCCTTCTCCTTTAGGGGAGTATTTTTTGGCCAGTAGACCCCATAGCACAGGGATCCTCATCCAGCAGGATGAAAGTCAAGAGCCAGCATTAGTGGGAAGCAGGTCAGAGGTGTCCCAGGTGAACTGGGACAGCACAGAGATGTCCCAGGTGAACTGGGTTGCATCGTCTCATATCTCAGACCACCAAATGCTGGGTTGGACTGACTGACTACCTGGTGTGTCCCTTTCCCCATCCAAGGAAACACTCATACTCCAAATTGGCCCAGCAGTGCTGAAAGCAGGGTCTTCCTGTACCTGATGTGTTCCTGCTTCCTGCAGTGCCTTGTACTACCTGAGCACACCACGACCTCGGTGGGCTGAGAGGCAGTTTGGACACTAGCCCCCCACTCACACTG
This sequence comes from Antrostomus carolinensis, assembly GCF_000700745.2. Taxonomy (NCBI): domain Eukaryota; kingdom Metazoa; phylum Chordata; class Aves; order Caprimulgiformes; family Caprimulgidae; genus Antrostomus; species Antrostomus carolinensis. The sequence continues at coordinate 28,520 of NW_010304755.1, read as the reverse complement.
TCTGTTCCTGTGTAGGCATCCTCCTCATTAACATCCTGTCCAGCTACAGTTCTCTGTTGTCCTCACCACTCCATAGCAGACATTATTCCGAGTTTAACTTCTATATGCAGAGCACACAGTTGTAAATATAGAAAGCCAAGTAGACAGCAGGACAGAACCTGACAGTTTTAGTAACTCTTAGTTAAGCTGATGACATGTCAGAAGTACCACAATGTACTAAGAGTCTTAATTTAACTAAAATAATCTGGTGAGCCCTCACTCCTTAGAAAACCAAATAACTTCCCTGGGTGTGTTTAGCAGCTATACCTTCCTCCACGCAGATGCAAACCTGCATATATGGCACGAAAAACCCTCGTAAGAGTGGCAAGAAACAGAACACTGAGCTTGGAAACTGAACCAAAGTCAGTTTATGTAAGCATCAAGTAAAACGCCCATCCCCAGTGAGTCAGGTCCTGGCTGTTTCCTCATTTCCTCCAAGTGGTAACGGTCCTTCTGAAATTCAATCATCTCTTTTCCTGCTCCTTATTTGTAGCTTGCTATCAGCAGTTAGCAGAGTCTCAGCATCATTGTGGATGAAAAGCTGGACATGAGTTGGCAATGTGCACTTGCAGCCCAGAAAGCCAACTATCCTGGGCTCCATCAGAAGAAGCATGGCCAGCAGGTCAAGGGAGGTGATTCTGCCCATCTGTTTCACTCTGGTGAGACCCCACCTGCAATGCTGCGTCCAGCTCTGGGGTCCTCAGCACAAAACAGACATGGACCTTTTGGAGCGGGTCTAGAGGCCGCAAAAATGATCAGAGGGAGGAAACACCTCTGCTGTGAAGAAAGGCTGAGAGAGTTGAGGTTGTTCAGCCTGGAGAAGAGAAGGCTCCAGGGAGACCTCACTGTGGCCTTTCAATACTTAAGGGGACCTATAAGAAAGATGGGGACAAACTTTTTAGCAGCACTTGTAGATACAGGACAAGGGGTAATGGTTTTAAACTAAAAGAGGATGGATGTAGACTAGATACAAGGAATAATTTTTTTTACAGTGAGGGTAGTGAGACACTGGCACAGGTTGCCCAGAGAGGTGGTAGAAGCCCCATCCGTGGAAACATTCATGGTTGGGCTTGACGGGGCTCTGAGCAACCTGATGTAGTTAAAGATGTCCCTGCTCACTGCAGGAGGGATGGACTAGATGACTTTTACAGGTCCCTTCCAACCCAAACCATCCTGATCCAGTGGTTCTCTGATCCAGCACTGCATTTCCATGGCCTCTCTTTGACACACTGAGGGAACTGCAGACTCTGACAGACCTCGGCTCAGCTTTGGTACCACAGGTCTCGTGCTCTTGCTGGATTTGTAGGTGCTAGTGCCTTGTTGAGCTACAGCAGATGCTGGAGTGAAAAAGGAAAAAATGTCACATTTGCACAGTTCACTCACATTTTTTGTTTTTATCTGGAATACAGCCTTATTATTGACAAGGGTTTGGGCCTGTCTTCATGTGAGGATCTGCTTCAGTGGCAGTCGGGGATGCAGTTATAATGGTGAGCTCTTAGTGTTGTCTGGCAGAGCCATCACTTATCCCAGGAGTTCAAGAGACTATGGACTTTACATAGACAAGTACTGATTTCTGGGATCTTTCCTGAAATTTACTCCAGCCTATGTCCAGGAATTGGTGGCCATGCCAGAAAGGATTAGGAAAACACAGAACGGGGAAGGTCCTTCAGGTGATATGGCTAGAGATGCTTTCCTATGTGAAAGTAGTTATAAAACCACATTGCTGACATGGCCTGAGCTAATAACAAAAGCCCTGAGACAGTAATGTGTATTGTCAAAGAGCATGCACATGGGTCACAGATTGAAATGGGCTTCCCCCATTTTGTTCTTGTGTGCTTTTTCTCCTGGGGATTCCAACTAGCCTGCAGCCAACAAGTGACCTAGATACAAAACTCTTTGCTCTTACAGAATAAATCCAGGAGCAAAATAATCCACTTAAATGATGTATCTTTATAATCCTTATTCAACCTCATCCATTTTTTCATACTAAAAGCAGTAAGAACTCTTTGTGCAAATGGATACCTACATATGTGCCATGGAGAGATAGTTTTATGTCATTATGAAGTATGTACCAGTTACTATGAATGTCTACCTTGGCAGGATGGATTCAGAATGAATGGCCCATTCAGTGTGTTGTACAATTTTCTTCAAAAATAATAGCAGTGGTCTTGCCTGATGTGCAAATTAGGCCATTGTCCTAAATGGGTTGCTTGCTAAACCCCTCTTTCTTACAGGTTCTGCCAGGAAGATTTAAACAAACGGACATGACTTCAGACTGGCAGTCAGAGACAAAGGCTGCTGTTAGAGGCATGAGGGTAAGGGCTTGTCTGGAGAGTCCCTGCCTGTCAGCCACCTAAGGTGGCAAAAGCGTATTTGTATTTGCATCCATCCATTTAGCCTGACATTGCCCAACAATTCACTTGATTATAAGTTACTGAATGTTTTAAAAGGCAAAAAGATGATTCCTAACATGTAGACATGGGCCTAGCGGAGGCTGATGGGCTTTCCCAGTTACAGTCACAGCTGCAGTTCTTTCAGTGCCACCCAAACTGGTGTCGAGGAAAATGGCTGCTTGTTGCAAGGCTTCGGACAGGTGTGGGCTTCACACATGCATATGCTGGTTTCCTTGACCTTTCCTGATTTTGCTTGAATTTGAGCCATGAATGGCCAGCCTCTTAACAGCAAAAACAAGCAAAATAACCTCAGCTGTTATTTTTTTTCCGAGGGTGCAAATACTGTCCATTGAGCAGAAAGCAAGACAAACTACTATGAACTGCACATCGCATTAGGTACAAACCAAGGAAAAAAATTAAAAAATTCCTCACAACGTGTGTACTCCATAGGATTTCATACAATTAGCTAAAGCAAAACACAACCCAGAACTTCCCATCTGTTTCCTTATATACTGTTTTAAAAGACAGAAGGGGATAGCTTAAAGGTTAGTATAATCAATTAAACACCCTTTTATTAAAGATTAATAAAATGTAGACTTCTTGCACAAGCAAGAAGCTCCTTTGAATAAATATTGGGGAAAAAAGAAGCTATAACTACATGGAGTATATTCTCTGAAGCAGTTACCCAGCCTTTGATGATACACACTGTGGTCAAAGTGACCTGTTTCCTGCTCACCGATAGTATTTGGCAACTCAGTGACTGCATTTTTAGTGAAATAGTAATAAGCTTTTACATTTTTAGGAAGATTTTCCTCAGCCAAAATTGCAAAAATTACATTTGATATACCTAATGCAATATGACATCACACTCCTTCCTGTTGAATATTGCTTTTCAAGCCCTATTCCTGCCAGATTAATATACAGAAAACTACATGGAAGTGCCCCTGGAGCTAAATAACATGAGTTTGAGGTAGATGTACTTTTTTCTCAAAATGTAAAGCTTGAACTAGTGCAGGGAAAAGATGGTTTATGACCAAGAACAGCAATGAGGGCATTCCTTGGTACTTTACACTGAGTACCAGCATAGGTGTCTTTCACTGAATAAGACTACTGCAGTAATTTCTAGCCTGTTGTCCAGATACATCGTGAGGTCCATGGGCTACCGGAAAGAGGATCCACAAAAGGTAACTAAGAAATGCAAGGCAATATCTGTAAACAAGGATCCTAAAACCAAAAATATTGAAAAACAATGCTGCATACTATTAAGATGCCTCCAAAAGGACAAAAACACATTCTGGAGAAAAAACTTTTGTATTGGGGAGTGAGCAGTTGGAAAAAGAGAAAGATAGGAGAGCTTTTAATGGACTTTGCCTTTATTCCATCATCAAAAGTGTTAGTTCCTGGGCATCTAAAATATGCAACATCGGTCTTACTATCCAGAAATACTGCAAACAAATTTTGAAAAATCTTAAACATTTAAACATTATTATTATTCAAACATTTCCAAACAGCTCTTCTTTTACACCAATTGACAGAGACAATTTCTAGCTCAGTTACAGTTTTAATGAAATCTTTGGGCTTATGCTTTCTCCCCACTGAGATGCTACATGCAAAGGATATTCCGGTTATTGCTTATTCCTGGCAGGTGCCTCTCACAGACACAAATCCTCTGTTGCATCTCCCAGGGAGGCTTTAGGAGGCTGCTCTCCATCTCCTACAATGCTCACAATTTCTGTGTTTGTGATTCTGAATGCTACAAGAGGAATGCAAAAAGCTATTTTTTCCCTAAATCCTTTGGTGATCTCAGATACATCTTTGTGGCCTTCAAAGATCTGCAAGAACAACTGAGAACATTGTGGACTGCAGTGCAGGGGAGCAGCAGCTTTCTGAGGGTATTGCAAAGTCTGATCCAGGCAGTGAGGCTGCCGCAATGCCTCTGTGGCTATCTGACTGGGATCCAGTTCATAAGAGCCCAGGCTTGAGTGTTGCCTCCCCTGAACAGGACACTCATTTGCTAACAGCTTTGCTCTTACGTGCTCTTTTTCTTCTGGAGCTCCATCCAGAGCTCAGGCTATGTGGCTGTAATTCTTAGCCTTGATACTTTAGAGCTATCATTTCCTCTCTTTACTCCTGCAGGACTTGATCCTATGGTTGTTTAAGAATCAAATTATCCCTGCAGACTGGTGGGGTGGATGGCCTGTGAACTTGGCCTCTTGGCACGGAGGAAGTCAGTGGAGATCAGCATCAGCAAACAGGCAAAGGGCAATTTGCCAGTGTTGTGTCCAGCTGTCCTTCCGTAGCGGTGGCAGCAGCGGGGCAGGGAGGGCAGCTGTGCAGGAGACAAATGCTTGAATTAGATGCAGCTAAATCCTCGTGCAAACATGAATCAGAGTCCTACTGCTATCTCTTGCTGCAGTAAATTGTTCGCCAGCCCATGCCATACTTGTCTCTCTTACACCCATACACAAGCAGATAATTGTTGGTTCAGAGTCTGTGATGGCCTTGCCCTTCGTCTGGACCTCACACACTGACATTTCCTCTCCTTAGGAGTGAAAAAAGGCCTAAACAGAGAGGATCAGTAACAATGGCTATTTTCTCCCTTTCTTTTCCCCCAGTGTCCTTTGAGAAGCCCAGGAGGTGGCTACTGGGACTCAGAAACCTTCTGCTCTATTTGCCAAAGCAAGAACTTAAGCAGTCTTCCTTCGTACTTTTCTCATATATATGGGTGTTCATGACAATAACTTAAGACAGGTGTGTGTGTACAACACTCAAAACCCTCTGTAGAAAGGATGCTGACAACCAATAAATCAATTTGCTACCAGAACAACTAGGAAACTTAATTCCTTCCTTTTGCTCTCTTCGGATTCAGGTAGGCCAGTTATCCTGTGGTTATTTCTTCAGGATTTCTGCTCAACTGTGATCTCTAGAAATAAATTACTGTACGTGAAAGGTGGTGCGGGAACTCAATCATGGACTCTGCTACATGATCAATATGATCAAGCACTAAGCCATTTATTTGTTCTAATACAGTTATATTTATACCCCAAAACTAATGAAATCACCCAAAACTGTTAACATGTTATTGGCTCTTCACTCGCAGCACGAGCAGTTCACATGCCCCTGATGGACTTTGTGTGCATCCTTTCCTGTTTGCTTGCCAGGGTACATCTTTTGGATACATTTCAAAGGTTCCTTTCTCAGGCCTTGTCGATGCAGGTGCTTTTCGTATCTCCAGACATGTATCCCTTTAGTTCCCACAGTCCTCTCAGGGTATGCCAATACACGTTCCCACACTCCCCACAAGGTGGGATATGGACAAGGTCACACCACTGCAGGCAATCTTATTCTAGTCCAGAGCTGCTCAAGTGGTGAATTGTAGTTAGGGCCCCAGAACAAATCCAGCATGCAGAGCAAAAATGAAAGGAGTAGCATGCTGCCTTCAAGGGACTTACCAAATAGTCCTCTGGTTCAACCTGAAAGGGAGGATCTTGCTGTGTCGGAGCTGGATACATTGCACATACCTGCACACGTGCAGGTTTTTACCCAGGCAGGCAGCTGCAGTGCCGCAGCATGTGTGAAAGGTGGGAGGATGACATTCAGAAGCCTTCCTCTGTGCTCAAAACAGCAGCACTGCCTCGGCCCCAACCCCATCCTGCCCATCCCTTCTCACTCAGAAACCACTGTGCTAGGTAGGAAGCTACTTCTTCCTAGCTGAGATCCTCATATGATAATGTCCATCGAAGTGTTGGTGCTTGCGGTATAGGTCAGTAGTAATGACTCAGACCAGCCCTTTACTTTCCTTCCTCTTGTTGGCTAGACACAAAATCCAGCCCATAAACACATTAATCTGTCCCATGCACCAGTAAAGATTATCCCCTGTTAATTATAAATTGCACACAAAAGTCCCTGGCTTGTATTAAGACACTCGTGAATGGCTGTTGAAATCAAACACTTGAAGTTCAGAAATTCAGAATTCTCCCTGCAACCTGGATGTAGGGTGTGGGGGGTTTGTTTTGGCTTTTTTTGGTGAATATAATTACACATAATAGTGTAACTTTTAATGAGATAAACATAATAATTTTTCATCAGCTTAGTTTTTGCAGAGGAGGATCAAGAAAGCTGAAATGTGCCTTCCTTTGCATGAGAGGTGTCCTTGAGGTGGATGGAGCTTTCCAAGGCTCTATGTGTAATAACGGAGTGCCCTCTGTTGGGAAGCTGTCCCTGACACTGTCTCCTGGCTGTGTCCAGATGAGATAACATTAACACAAGCACCATACTGTCATACATGTTCCTGTACATTGGTGAAGTCTGTTTAAAAATCAACTTACCTTTTCCTCCCTCAGATATTTTTGTTAGGCTCGAGCGAGCAGTCGCAGTGGATTACTATTAAGGCTTTCTGTGAGAGTGTTCAAGAAAGTCCTACCATTTTATGATAGTTTCAGCTTTTTAAAAAGAAAATCTCTGTGATTTTAGCTGCAGAAAGAAAAGAGAGCCCCTTGTTCAGCTCAATGCACACGAGTCAAACTGGCTCATGTCAGCAGGGAGGTGTGTGGGGCTGCAGACTGGCTGCTTACTCCAGGTCTGTAGATGTTGGAGATTACCTTTAGCCCAAAGAAGCAGTTCCTAGTCTTTGTCCACACAAAGAGGGGTTGTTGAGTACAGGAAGCAAATCCTACTGCCTGGGATACCCTCCCCTTTAGTGCAAGTTACTTCTCCCATTCCTGACAACAGGAGAAACCCCTCTCCCCTGGGTTTTGCCCTATCCCGCTTCCTCTCCTACCCTGCAGAAGCAGGGCCACGGTTGGTCCTTTATCTCCCATCCTGTCCTACCATCCTCAACATCCAATCCTAACCATACATCAATGAACCCTCACTCGACTCCAAAAATTGCAATGAAATAATGCTATGGTTCTCCAAAGCACCTGCACTGTGTTGGTCCAGGATAAGCTAACTGGCAGGGTTTACCTGGAGAACACAGCTCTGGTCACAGATATCTTCTGTGGTCCAAAACACTTACTCTAAGCCAACTCTTACCTGGTTTCTGATCCTTAATATCAGTGACCTTGTTAGGCCTTGAAAATACATGTTCTCTTCTGGCCCATGGTAGCACAAGACCAAAACCCAGCTAGGCCACCCATGGTAGCTTTCCTGAAGGCCCTAAACTTGAAATGAATCCTATAATGGTCCACAAATTTAATAATAGAGAAGTGAGTACATGTTCCTGAAATCACCTACACAACGTTGGCATGTTTTATACCAGGAGAGGATTGCCTATGCCCCTCACCTCCATACCTCAGCCATGGAAAATGAAACCTTTCCCATATAAGGGGTTGTAAAGACAGATGTGAGCTTGCAGAGAAATATGACCATCCACACAGTGGTGGGGAAGTATTGTTTATCTGGGGCTATGATGCTATTGTTGGAGGGGCAGACTGAAGCAGGATTGTTTCACATAAGCAAAGGCACAGTTCTCACAAAGTAAGCTTTTGTCCTTAACTCACAAAAAGAGCCTTTTTAGTGATTCTCACTGTGTGATATTTTCAGTTTTGTTTGCATTTAATGAAGATTGGGACAAGCATAATACTGAGAGGAAAACATAAAAACAGAATGACCTTATAAAAAGTAGCTTTTCTACCTTAGAAAAAAACCTTGGTACATTACATTGGAGGCTTAGTCTGTAAACTGGCTGAGGTAGGGACCACATCCTTGTCCTGTGCTCACAGTGCATTTGTTACAGTGAGAGTTTCTTCTCATCACATCCCCTGGGATGGGTAAATTGCAGTCCCCAGAGCATAAATAAAGAAAAAAAGACCAAAAGGCTGTTTAAAGGTTAGCATGTCACAACTGTAAGTCAGTGGATATGAGCTCTAGATATTTGACTTCTGTCAAGGGACAGAAGGTGAGGGAAACAAACCTTATAAGGTCCTGTGTAGTCTAGCATTTGAAGTACTTACAGGCTACAGCTAACAATGACTAATGAAGTGCAAATAATGATTCATACTAAGTCTAGAATATGTCATACTGTGCTTTCTCAGAACACATCAAGGATAAAGTTTCTTTCTGTTTTGGGCAGGTGGTCCAAATGCCCAAGTTAACTACCAACCCAGCACCCAGGTAGCTCTTTAACAGCCCAAAGATCCCATTTGCTGCCTTGCTGACTCCATTCACCCCCCTCTGTTTTTTACCTCTTCTCTTACTCTTTCAGTGCTTCAAGGTTCCTCCTTCCCTGGACATTCTCCTCCCTCGTTAGAGATTCTCACAAAAATAACATGATCTCCCAAGGTCCATCATAGTAGGGTACCCACATCCAACCACTGTCACCCCACTGCACTGGAGAGTTGTCAGATCGTTCTCTGTAGTGTTTGGGGTTGGGCTGCATATTACCTGCAAAACTCCCAACAGCAGCTTGGATATCTTCATCTTTATCCCATCCCTGGTGCAGCAGTGAAGGTCTGCCCTGCAGGACTCACAGTGATCATGCTCCATTCAGGTGTTGATTTTTTGCTGAGGTGCATTCATTGATGCTGAGTAAGGGATGAATCCTGGCTCCACATCTTCCCACAAGGAGCACACAGATAAAGCTTCTCTCCAGTGTGAACCACCTGGTTTGCAGTCAGGTCAGAATTCCCATCAAAACCCTTTCCACAGTCACAGCATCTGAGGGGTTTCTTTCCCATCTGGGCTCTCTGTTGCTGATTATAAAGGTCAAATTTTGTTCATTTTCATATGCGTTTTTAGATGATGGGTTTCCTTATTTTCAGCTGGGGCAATAGCAGCAGCAGCTGGAATAGAGGGGAAAAAATAATCAGATATTATTAGTCCCCCAAACACCACATGAAGAGCAGCATTTCCGACAATGAAAGCCATGAACCGGTTCTTCAGGTGAAGGGTTCTGGTATCAAGAGCTTGCAGCCCGGAATTCATGGGTTCTCATCTTCCATCTGCCACCAACTCTGTTACAGCTTTCATCAGTCTATCTCTGTTTTATATAGTACCTCTTACCACCAGGTGCATGCCACAGTTATACAAGTGGAGAAAAGTGAGATGAGGAAGATGGTAGTGGGTGAAGAAACTTGCACAAAGTAGCCCATCAGGCCAGAAGCAGAAATAAGAACTGGATACATGCTTCCAGAGTCCTTGACCAGTGTGCTTGCCTCTTTCTAGGCTGGTATGTTCATCATAAAACAATGATAAATCTTACTCCCCAGCCTATTTTGCAAAGGTGTGATGTCCTCAGTAGATAATATCTGTATATAACTTTGAACACTCAAAAGTTCTCTTTCCGTGCTCAATGAAATGAGCTACCTCAAATGCCTCTAGGTAGTTTATCCAGTTTGTGGATATGCTATCCCTGAAGTTCAGATGTACCAGGGCTGACTCTGAGAAGGCCCATCTTGTACTGATAGGAATTATGAATAAGAACATGTCTAGACTGTTTCAGAGTCAGCTTGGATCTGGAAGGGCATGGTGAAGCGCCCAAGCTAACGTGCACTGATGGAGCTAGTTTTGGGGTATCACAGCAGAGGCACCTGGATGGGCTCCCTGCAGAGTCAGGTCAGACCCAGCAGCTGTGGCTCAGCATTGTCACTGCTGAGTCTGTGCTGGTCCTGGGGGTGGAGCCTTGCAGAGCAATCTGTACCACAGTCCCCCAGATTCCTGTCTCCCAGAGGACCTTTTATCCTCTGTACCCAACAGATGTGGGCTACCTGTGTTTTCATGTAGCACTGTGCCTGAGCTCACAAGCTATGTGGATGTCAAAGCAAATTACCCAGATCACTATGAGACAGAGCCAATAAGCTCTACCAAGGCCATTTAGTCATTCCAGTGTCACTGCAGCATATTTCCCAGCAGAGGACATGGTTTGGCCGTGTCAGGGTAGTTCACTTTTCTCTGCAAGAGATGAACTGAGGAATACCTCCCTAGCATAGTCCAGGGACTGCCATCAAGTCCTAACCAGCTGTGCCATTAGCCTTAGATAGTTGGCTGGCCAACTGTTGGCTGGAGTTATTGGTAGTGGGGCCATTTGGTGGTGAAAGGCCAGACTGAACTCAATATCTGACTAGATGATTAACATTAGACACCAATGCAAGCATCTCCAAAAAACCTCCCTAACTCTGTTTCTTTTAGGTAATGGAGTTAAGATGCCCTGATGGACTCGATATCCCCTGATGGACTTGATATCCCCTGATGGACTGGAATGTCTGTGTGCATCAGTATAATCTATATCTTGGGAGTGTTTTGCTCTTGTTGGGAGTGTTCTGCTCTATGGTGGGTCCCAAAAGAATGATACAATCTGTTTTTTTTCCAGTGCCTGAGGTATCCTATGGCTCCATAACCTCAGCTGGTAGAGAGGCGACTGTATAATCTTGCTGTGAGATTGTCCCAGCCCCCAAGCATTTCAATAGGAATAAAAGTGCCCCAAAGAACACAGAAGTGACCAGCACTTCTCTGCAGGATGCTACTCTGCAGTTTGCTACATACGAATGGGAGATAACAGAGGAGAAGGGCTGGTAGCAGGAAGGCGGTGTGATGGGGTAACATGCATGAAATAAATAGTGTTAAAAGCTTTTGCCAGCACTTACCTGCTTGAGAACTGCCAGGCAGTTTCTTTGAGAGGAAAGATCAAAGTTTGCTATCCATTTTTCTCTTAATGATATTTTGAATTTAAATGCTTGCATTTATAGTAGTAAAAATAGCATTTGTAAAACTATAGTAGATTTTTTTAATCTGAATGCTAAACATTTTTATTTATTGCCCATACATTTAATGACCCATATGATATGTATGGATTTTTTAATTCAATTTTTTAAAAGATTAAATGGTTCTTTACTTTCCAAAGGCTGAGAAATAGCATGGCAGTCCATCCTGTACTGAGAGAGCGTGACAACATTTGCGTAACTTCTTACAGCTTCCGGTGAAGTGGGTTTCACAAACTCCCTAGGTAATCTCTTCCAGCACTGCCTTATTCAGAAAGTTTTTGCAACATCTAGCCTTTTTCTTTTTTTCCTTTCTTCTTTTCTTGCCTGAAAATTAAGCTGATTAGATACTATCTTTGTCCTTCCAGCAATGTAATCGCTGCCTCTCTTAATAACAACCTCTCATGCCCTGCAACCGCGTTATCACGTCCTGCCCTACTTCCAGCCTTCTCCTCCAGACTCAACAAACCCAGCTCCTCCGCTTCTCCCCAGAGACTGTTTTCCAACCTCTTATCACTGCAGATGTGTTCCCGTGCCCATGCTCCCTGCCCGGACCAGCCGGGCTGTGTGCTTTCCCCCTGCCTAGTTTTGGTGGTGGCTTCTTGCCTCTCCCCAGCCTTGCGCTGCCACCCCGCAGCCCCAAGCCCCGGCACCCCCGTCCCCAGGTGGGCTGGGATGGGTGCTGGGGCCCAGGGAGGGTGCTGCATGGGTGCGGGGGCCAGGTGCTGGGAGCACCGGTGCCAGGCCCCCAGGCCCTGCTGAGCGCAGGAACCAGCATGTGCAGTTCACTCCTCGTACTCCCAGCCCTGCCAGGAAACCGGCGTCCTTGCTTTCTGGGGTTTGCCCTGAATTCTCATGTTCAGGAAAATCACCAACTCTCTCCTCAGGTGCTCTCAGATCTTAGAATCACAGAATGTCTGGGGTCAGAAGGGATCTTTTAAGATCATCTAGTCCAGCCCCCTGTGAGGTGCAGGGACACCTTCCATTAGACCAGGTTGCTCAAAGCCCCATCCAACCTGACCTTGAACACTCCCAGTGCTGGGGCATCCACAGCTTCTCCAGGCAATCTGTTCCAGTGTCTCACCACCCTGAGCACAAAAAATGTCTTCCTTATATCCAATCTAAATCTATGCTCCTTCACTTTAAACCATTGCCCCTTGTCCTGTCACTACAAGACCTAGTAAAAAGTCTGTCCCTATCTTTCTTCTAAGCCCCCTTCAAGTATTGAAAAGCCACAATAAGGTCTCCCTGGAGCCTTCTCTTCTCCAGGCTGAACGACCCCAACTCTCACAGCCTTTCTTCATTGAAGAAATTAATTAATTTCTGATTAATTTCTGGTAATTTGCTTTGGAAATTCTGTTAGGAGGCAAGGATCCCCTCACTCTATGGGATGTGTGCATTTCAGGAACTCCTAGAGAGGAAGGGCTACCAAAAAACAGGGGTAAGTCATCTCCATCATTTTAGGAGCACCAGCTTCCAGGCATAGTTCAGGTTATGTAGCCCCACATTTGGCTCTTGACAGCTCTTGTATCAGCCTCTTCAGTGGACAGCAGTGGAAAACCTGGTTTTGTGCAGTGTTACAGAACCAAATCCTTACAGTCTAAATCAAGACCCCAAACAGTATGTCATTAGCTAATTATTACCAATAGTGCTATAAATGCTTTATTACAAAAGTGGCACATTCCACTTTTGGTTATTTCAGGCTGAAGAAAAGAAGTTTATTACCATTCCCCCCTCCCAGCAGCCCTCTCACCCCAAATCATTCTTACATCCCTCCCATGTGTCCAACAGATTCAGTGTCCCTAAACCAAGTATTTTGACCTGCTGCCTGGACAAGATATTGCATAAACTGCCAAACAATATGGGTAAGGACCAGTCTCTCCCTGCTGATCCTCCAGTGGGGGTGCCAGTAAGAGCTCTCTGCTGTGCCCAGCTGCTGACCCCCAGCTATAGGAGCATGCTCATCTTTGATTCTTCTGTGTGGTTGTTAGATTTGATTGAAATGAACTGGTTGGTTCCTAAGTAACTAATGAGGGACTGACTCTGTGATTTTAAAAAGTGTTATTTCCTCAAGACAGTACAGAAAAAAACCCTCCACGAACCTGTCAAAAATATATCAAGAAATTGATCCCCAAATTTACCAATATGTATTTTAATAAAGATCAAATAGATCTTTTGAACCGTCTTCTGATTTTTAAACTTCTATCTCATTCTGAATATATCTAAGTGGAAAGAAAATTTGAGATGAACAGACTGACCCTGTATTCACAGGGAAGAGGGAGTAGGAAAACACTTTTTAATTCTCTTTTCCCACTTCATCCAAAATCTCTTGGTTCTTGAGAAGAGTGGTGGAACAGAAGAGGTCTGTCTGCTTGCTGCAGCAGCTCACATTGAACGCTTTTCTTGAGAAAGCTGGAGAAAGGCAGGCAAGCAACCAAAGGCGCCAGGCATAGCTTTTGCTCCCCTTCTGTCAAGGGTTTGCTTCTGCAGGGTAGCTCCTGAAGAAACTGGGGTGGGTTTGAGGGAGCCCAGGTGAAGATTGAGGCTGTGGTTCATCTGCCCATATCCCAATAGCTGCAATATGAGTGTCTCCATCTGAGTTATGGTCCAGGCTCCCTTCACGGCAACTGGAGAGAAATGGACACTGTTAGCTGGTGATTCATCTGACCTATTTTAGATCTCTACCTTAGGAGTAGGTGAATCATGCCCTAGAAATGCTTCTTGAATATTTGAATAAGGGGCTTTTCATGTTTTGTTCAATGACTTATTCTCAATTTGTTATATGCAAGATTTCTTGCTTTTGAGTAATATTTTTAAATTCTTTTTATTTTTAATACAGAGTTAATCTTTGCTCAAGATGAGGACGTGCTGATACGACATCTGCCTCTGAGAGCTGGCTTTCAAAAAATCAGCAGTTTCACTCCTGTGATTTTGTATTTTGTCTTCTGGAAAGGATGTGTAGAATAGAAATTATAAAGACAGAAGCCCAGAGGGGAAAAAGATGAGCAAGTCAGAATCTGAAACAACATAGTCAGGGAACACAGATAATGTGGTTTCTGTAAAAAGCTTGTTTGTTCAGTTAGAGAGGAAAGGAATTTGCGTATGCATAGCTGCAGTTTAATTAACTGTAGAAATCACTGTGTATATACAAAAAGACAGAGTAATTTATTGGATAGACTATCCAACATCATATTATTATATTGGATATTATACGATATAGCCATATACTATTATAGATATTTTATGTCTGTGCATGTACTGTTGTAGACTCCAAATCTATGTCCATAAGGTGGCAGAGGAATGTGACAAAGAAGGGTCTGTGTATGGAAAGTGGAAATTGATGGAATAATTTGTTGTTGTTGTTGTTACATCCAATGATCCAGCAAGGTCTGCAGTTTTAAAAGTTGTATTTCTAACTCTAGTATAGCTAAGAAACACTTGAAGATGGGACCTAGCTTCAGAAGTGGTCCCCTAATGTGAAGATATATGTAAAAATTACGGATTTTTTTTTTTCACTTTTCTAAACTTTCCCTCTGGACCCCATCTGCACCAGGGCAGCACATGCAACAGGAGATCGGCAGTTGCCAAATTTTGAAATAAATAGAGATGTTGTGCTACTGCTCCTGCCCCTTCAAAGGTGTCAAGAGTTTGGTGTTGCTTTCTCTGTCTGCTTGCTTTTCTTTGCTTCTTGCTTATTCAGTCAGCATGGGATCATGTGAGGAACAATGTGGGAAGTGGCTTAACTCAGCGGGACATAGACCTGAGCTCTAACTCATGTTCCTATGTAAACACAGTTGTCTCCCAGACATCGGCCCGGTTTAGAGGTTCTTCATCACAGACATTTTATTCTCTCTACTGTATTCGCTTTCCCTCCTGCTGAGCCTTTGCCAAGAGCTACTGATGAGCTGCATTTGTTATTCTTTTTTATATGTGTTTATATGAAAGCTGTATTTTTAAGTACATGCCCATATAAAATGTCATTGTATAAAATGTGTTTATAAAGTTTACTTCTGAAAATGGTTATAGACTGAGGTACAAAAGGCATTTCGTTGGGAAGAAGACAGAACTTCATTTACAATGGATAAATGCATTCTTGTTACTCAAACTAAGCAGCATGCAAGCTATTCTTGGAATGGCATTCAGCTTTAGTAAATATTTTACATAATTTGTGCAAGTTATTCATGGAATGGCATTCATTTTTAATACATGTTTTATGTAACGCTGACCACTTGGGACTCTCAGGAAGTAAAGATTTGGTAACATCATCTCATCTTCTGTTCCTCGCTTTTGACCTCAGTGCTATAAAAGTGGTTGAAAGGGGTTTTTTTCAGTTCCAGACCCCCTCAATATTTCCAGTGTATTGTCTGACTGCTGTATAGTACATGCAAGCCTATTAATAGATCTTTGCCTTTTTTTATGACCTTTCATAGATTCTTCAGTACTTGTTTTAACCTCCCCCCCAAAAAAGGCAAAGACTTGAAAATTTGTGGTGTATTTGTGATGACTTCTATTTTTGGGGGCGTGGGATGATATTACAATATGTAATATAATTGGAGGTGCTTTCCTTGTTGGAGTTACTGGTGGCAAATCATCCTGGTACCTTCACTAGTTCAAACAATAATCTCTGGGAAAAGTGAATGTCAGAAGCCAAATTATGAAGCCGTGGGGCCATTTATCGGCTGCGCTGACACTTAAAGCAGGGTGGGGAGGTGGGGCATAGCATGCTTTGGCCAGGAGGAGCAGAAGAAGTTTTGCATACTGAGTCATGGTATTAAATGTGCTTTTTACAATTATTTACAGTGAAATTCATTGTAAGAGTGAATCAGGTCATTGCTATTTAATCCGAACTAGAGTTGTGAAACTTCAAATGACTATGCAGGAGGTAGGTTGCTGTGATGACGTGTATCATCCAGGGCTGTGTAGCTCATCTGGGCAAAACATGTCCTTGTGGTTACGCCTTTTCTTGTCTTTCTTGTTGCTTTCTTGTAGAAAACCTGTATGTGCAATAATTTGTAAAATGTAAAGGCTTTTAAAATTTCTTAAATAAAATTATTTATAATTAAATAAATAAATGTCTCGATGTATGTATACATATTTGATTATAATACATATTACTATAGCTATAAATGTTCAAATACGTAATTAGAAAATAATGTAATAGTCCATTCTTAAATGTTTTATGTCTGTAAGAGGGAGTATTCTGAGCTGAGCTTTGTGGTGGCTGATTTTACAATAGCATTATATGCAACATTTTGAGATTATACTGCAGGGAAAGGGCTGGAACACTTTCTTCTATTTTTAATTTTGTGTCTTAACAATATGGATAATTCACAGTGGTTTCTCTTGTATTTTACTCAGTTGCCTGCACCTAATGCAGTCAAAGAATGAAATATGTGTATTATGGTGGGATGAGACTTTTGCAGCATGAAATGGATGATTGTTCTTTAAACTCTGACCTCTAGGTTTGATAAAAATCTTTTTAGATCAGGTGTTACCCACAATGATAATATGTAACATGGAAAGCTGAGCTTTCACTCTTTCTACTATCAACTTTGTAATTACAATGTTTTAAAAATATTTTCTCTTCAGGGTTTATTGCTTTCAGGAAAAGTCTATGTGCTGTTTGTTTGCAAAGGAAAATGTGAGATTTACAGCTGAAATGGATGTTTATGTGCACGGGCATTTTTCTCCTGTTTTATTTGTTTATTATTTGGTTTAGGTAGCATTGCTTTATCTAAATGTTGCACATGATTTATTAGTGAATGTTATCTACTCAATCCTAGTAGAGAAAGTATTGGCAGAGGAATTTAGACTCAGTTCTTCAGCTCAGAATATAGTATTATGAAGAGTTCACATTGGGTCCCTTTTAAATTAAATTACTTATTGTCCTGTAGAGCTTCCTAACCAGTTTTCTTCCCTTTCTATTTAATTTTTTTGGTTGTTTTGGGTTTTTTACCCCTTGCTGCAAAGACAGTATTTGCACAGCTTTTTGATTTTCTGGGACAAACGCTAAATATATAAGCGATGGCTTTGTCTGCGGTTTCAGAGATTGCACTTTGCTGCTGCAGTCGTGATCATAGTAAAGGAAGGAAAGCAGACCCAAATGCACCATGCAAACTGAGATGGTTTATGGTTGGACTTGATGATCTTAAAGGTAAATAATTCTATGACTGGTTGGGGGGTTTTGAAGAGTGGGGGTTTGTTTTGTTTTGTTTCGCTTTGTTTTGTTTTCCCCCTTGGTTTTAAAATATCAAATGCTCCCCACTCCAGTTCTGCTTTTTCCATTACCTACTGAAACTGGAATGGTAATCTAAATGTGACAGAATGTTAAATTTCCTCTGTCAGGTGCCAAATGATGTTCCAGCTTTTGACCTGTGCAATACTGGAAAAGGCCAGAGGAGGGATATTGCAGCAAGGTCATTGAGACGCTTCATCAGAAAGCTGTGTGGTTCTGATGGCTGACACTGGGTCTGAAAGGATCTAGGCAAAGGTCCATATGCAACTCTAGCTTACCCACTAGACTTTAATTTTATTACACAAGGGCTTAATTAGGTCCTCTGTAATAATTGCAGAACACTCACAAAAAGCTAGAGCATGACCCCATGTAGTCATTAGAAGCCACAAAATACCCATGTGAGCCAAAAAACCTTATCCAAGAAAGGAAAAACTCTTCATCTACAAGCCATTTCTAAATGACTTCACATGAATGTGTGAAATCACTCGTTTGACCTTGGTGATCTCTGAGAAAAGTCATGGGTCTCTGCAGTTTCTCTTTGACTAAAAAAATAGGTGCTGCAGCTGATGGGAGGGTCTCTGCTAGAAGGTGACAGGCTGTTGGAAAAGACAGGGAGCAGAATGCTGTGCACACACCAGCACAGCAAGGAACAAGGCTAGCTGCCACTTATTTCTGGCACCAGCCAATTATTTTTTTTTTTCTGTTGGAAGAACAGATATGGCCTTAGGCTAGTAAGGTTTGTTTTAGGTGTGACTCGTAATCATGATTCTGTTTAAATCAACTTTATTTTAAATTTTTTTAAATTTAAAATTTTATTTTAAATCAATAGTTAATTTTATTTTAAATCAAGATTTAAAACAAAACAGGGTTTCATCAGTCCCAGTGCATTACCTGGGAAAACATGCAGGATTCATCCAGCCTGCTTTGTCCTGCAGGTAAACTTAAACTGATGGATCCTCCTCCATGGCTTTAATAGCACCTGAACATTGCTGTCCCTCCGCGGAGGTGAATGAATGTACTCAATTTCTTTCCTCTGGCCTGAAAGTAATTCTGGGCTGGTTTACCTTTGTCAGTCAGTCATCTTGGTTTCTTGGGAAGCATTTTTTCTCCCCCTTTATTTTCAGTATGTGTGACAGGGGCTGTGGCTCTATGTCACAATTCTTCTGCGGTTTAAGAGGTTCCCTTTTCCAGTTTCATCTCTTTCCTCACATCCCCCTGCCATGCACAACAGCTGAATGCCCTCTTCATTACAGGTACTCAGTGTCCAGTCATAAAGAGTTCCCTGTTGAAATATATGGGGGAAAGAATGGATCCTAATGTGCTGTTGCTTGGAGGTAGGAAGGACTGGGTGGGTCAGGTAAGGACAGACAGTTTTGAAGCTGGCTTGCTACCGCTGCGATTGCACCACTGAGTTGCACCTTCAGAAACACCAACATGTGAAACAAAAAGATGCCTCATGTTTTCCATTTTATGCCTGCTAAATCCATAATAAATCACCTAAACAACAGGCAGTCACCTTGGATGCCCTTTCACACTGGTGCCTGCAACCAATCCAGCCCCCAGACTATTGCCATGCCAGTTTTCTGCTTTGTCCTTGCTCTGGTTTCTCCCATCTACCTGTGACTGATCTTTCAGCATGACGTTTCCCTTCTGGTTCTGGCCAACCAAGCCTCGCAGTGGCCCGTCCCCAGGCAAACGGTAGTGTTCCTGCACTCTCAGCTGCTCCTGTGCTTGCTGCAAGACCACTCTCCCAAGAGACAGGCTGGTTTTCTATAGAGATAACATGACAGTACTCATCATAGTTCTATCTTTATCTTCCTGAGAAACTTTTTTCTTGACAGCTGATGAAATAATGGATTTTTTGCATATCTCTTTTTCTGCAGTCTTAAAGCAAAGTCTGTAGAAGGCCAGGTGTTTTGCTGAACCATCGTTGCTGTGGCATTTCTTCTTTGGCTGACAACTCTACATGCTATTTGGAGTGGAATCTAGGCAGAAGTCACTGTTACATGAAATCCTCTCTGTTCTTGTGCCTTTTGGTGGAGCAAAGTCTTCATCTATCAGTATCCCTAACCATCCCTTGCCCGCAGCAGCAGTTGCTGAGCCAGCCTGTATGAGGAGCATGTCATAGACCCTAGTAAGTGATTTTAATCGACTAAGCAGACTTTTTATTTCTGGATAAATCTCTAGATTTTTAATTATACTTTCCATTCCATATTGAAATTAGGTTTCAGAATTGCTAACTGTCTTTTGGTAGTTGTCAGTATTTAGCTCTATAAAGCTAGTATTTAACTCTATAAATTTTCTTTTGTCAGCAGGAGCTGGCTAACTGGAATATAAGCTTTTTTTTGTGGATTTTTATATAGTACCATTAGATACTACAAAATTATCATCTTTGTCCACAGGCAGCTCTTTATTCTTCCCTCAACATTTTGCAGTGGAACATCTTCCCTCCTTTTTTCTTTCAGTCTCTGCCTCTAAGACTGCAGAGGTCTTTGTCATCTTCATGAGCTTTCTAGGAAAACCATAAACTGAAAAACACCATCCATCGCATATGCTCCATCTGACATGTTTTCTCTTGACTCATCCTTCACCCGAGGTGTATGCGCTGCAACACTGTACTCCAAACAGAGACAGTTGCTTTAATTCAGACCGCATGGCAAACTGTCTCAAATGGAAGCTAACAGTCATGTTAGGCAAAGTATTGCTAAAGGAAGAAGGAGTCATTCTAGTTTCTGCTTTGGGCTAAGGCCTTACCCTTGTTTTGGCTCTTAGTATGCCTTATTTTTAATTAAACTTGTAGATAGGTCATGTTATTGAAAAAAAACAGTATTAAAATAAGCTTCTTGTATTTGTAAGAAATTCATCATAAACTGTGTTTTTTCCTGGAAAATTATCAGTGCAGCAATTCCTCCCATTGCTCTCTTTCCTTGTTCTCTTTTTCTTATCTCCTGTCCTGCCGCAGCTCTGGCTGCTCTCCCCTGCTGTCTCCTTAGCCAAGCTTGTGCAAGAGGAGGAACTTGCTCCTCCTGCTTCAAATGGTCTTCCTCGTTGGGGAGACCTGGATTCTGCCGTCTCTGTCTGCTGCCTGCTCTGTGACTGGGACAGGAGGTTGCAGGGGACAGATGGCCAGACATGGAACCTTCCCTTCCCTAATTAAATCCCCACTTCTGCTGGAGGATGTACCAGCTCTCTGGTTTTAATCTGCTACTCTGAACACAAAGATGTTTTTTCCCACAGAAGGCAAGATAACTCCAGGGTAGTGGTTCCCATAAACAGAGGAGGAAATCAGCCCTGACTCCCCATCCCTTACCTTGTGCTGTCTGCCAGAGCACACCACTAGGGAAGGATGAAAGGAAGTAGGAGAGAACATCCCAGCAGCAGAAGCCTCAGGAAAGAAGCCAACAAAAATCAAAATCCATCCATGTTCCATCAAACCACTTGTGCCAAGAAAACAAACTTTTCAGGTCAGGGCAACAGCACATGAGACAAAGTCAAGTTGCCACAAATTGGTAAGGACTTTTCTTTGGTTACCCAACCTGCAAGTACGTACTAGACGGAGGAAGGGAGCAGGGGTTGAAGCAGTCAGGGTTACCCTGAGCTCCAGAGCATGAACAGGAAAACACTGCTGCTTTGCAGAGCAGAGAAGGTGACACTTGTTTTTTGTGCTGCATTACTTAACAGTGCCTCAAAACAAGCCTCATGTTGCTCTAAAATGCCAGCAGATCATCTCTAGAGCATCTTCTAAATACATTTTGTACACTTCTAGATAACTCCTCATGGCTGATGTCCAGACAAACTACTAAGATGGCAAACTTTGATCTCTGCAGGACTTGACACCTAAGTGCACAGGCTGGCAAAACTGCAAGCAGATAAGGAAACTATGAGAAACCCTAGCTGCTGCTGCAACAGACTTTAGGCTCCTTGCATTCAGCTTCCCTTGATTCACCGAGAAAGTTGTAGCTAAACCAGGCACGGTGCTATTTCATTTCAGTGGCACAGACCTGTGAAGTCCCCTAGGCCTTGTTTCTTATGTAAGGAGTAAGATAGGTGGCTGCAGAAAAGTATAAATAATTGCTGCTGGACATTTAAAGCAGTCATTCATGATTGCTGTTTCTTGTTTGGTACCAGTGATGATTAAACTTGCCTAAGCCTCTCCTCCCCTTTCCTCAAACATTTTCCCTCTGTCATACTGACACAGCTGTTTGTGTGTCAGTACACTGGATTGGATCAGGAACTGATCTAGATAGAAATAACCAAGGGCAGAGTGGGAAACTATTACTCTTCAGCCACTGAAACTTTCTAATCTGCATCATGATGCAGTTGAACACACACCTACACCGGCACAGTGCACAGAGCATGGGAGCAAATGACCATGAGGACACACAGAAGAGGGGATGAGGGACACTCATGCTGCTTTTGAAAGGAAAGCAGGTGGAACCACAGCTTCAGTGGGTTGAGCGGGGTAGTACACACCTGGCATCTCTGCTCCTCAAAGGTGCTTAGCAAGAGATAAGCACTGATCCCAGTCATGATATGTGCATTTGGAAAAGAAAAGATTCATAAGCTAGTCCTCCTCTGGAAATCTTTATTGTGTTCCAAAAAAAGGTATAGTTCTGTTCAATGCCTTTGTTCTGTTTTCTTTTAATTCATTGTTGTTTCCGCAGGGCTGTTGTTTCATGACGTGGATTGCATGGTGGCAATACCGACTTAAGGAACCACTGAGCTCTGTGGATGTTTGTTACCATCTGCCCAGACTGCAGTTTTCCCTCACTTGTGCCAGCCCTGCTGTTCATGGAGCTGTGCTGAGCACTGGACCGGGGAAGCAATCCAAGTTAAAAATAATCCAGCGGGTGGCTGGGGATGGCAAAAGCCACAGCCGTCCAATGTAATTTGCTGTCACAAGTCAGAGAGCTGTTTGCAATTGCAGGAAGTCATGAAAGCCCAACCTTGAAGATACATATTTGCTACAAAGAAATATGAACTTTTCAGACAGTTGGAGGAGCCTCATGAATGAGGATGCAGGAATTCTTTATTCGTGTTCATAGGGACAAGAGAGCAAACCTTGCTCTGCACAGATGCCAGCAAAAAATGTCTTCACACAAGCTTTACTGGATCAGCCCTTCACATGATGGTTTTGCAACAAAAGCTAATGGCTTAATAGTGTCCGCTATTCAGCTGATGTATGTTGGTTATTCTCTGGATTAGGGACAAAGTTACCATGATTTTTAAATTCTGGAAGGGTACTGCAGATATGGGGGCTGTGTGAGCACCAAGCAAGAGACTATGAGAGTATTCTTCACAGACAGGAATCTAATAGCTTCATGGTACAGAGTGAAGTACTAGGTTGTGGAGGTTTTCCAGAAGAACACCTCTTCTTCTCAATTCTAGAAAAACAGTACTACTGCTGTGATGCACCAGCACTAACCTACGTGACCACGGGAGCAGTGATGTGATTTTCACCTACTCATAGCCTTGGAGGGGAGCATCTGTAATTATTCAATCTCTCTTCTTTCCAAGCCATATCTGGGTTTCTTCTGGCTTCTCTCTTCAGTTCATGGTTCATGCCTCCTGGGTTGAGTATTTTTAAATGCCAGTCATTTCCTTTTTCTCCCCCTCCTACTTCTGACTTGGCACTGTACTGTATGCCCCTGCTAGGAGCTGGCTGGCTTGAGCACTGACAGCAATGAAGGTGAAGCACCCAGAGCCTCAGAGCCCGAGGAATTTCAGGATCTTCTCAGGTTACGTTTCTTGAGAAAGGAATTCACATGCGTGCGTGGCTCCATACACACTGAGGTGGAAGTTGCAGCTGAAACCCACATTAGCAGCTACATCACATATTAGCCAAATGAAAGCAAGGGCCCTAAGGCAAACTCTGAATGCTTTCACACCGACCTTTGTGCTCAGAATAGGCCTGAGATGTAACATCAGAAATACCGTGGCCAGCAGGACTGGGGCAGTGATCGTCCCCTTGTACTTGGCACTGGTGATGCTGCACCTTGAGTAGTGTGTTCAGTTTTGGGCCCCTCACTACAAGAAGGACATTGAGGTGCTGGAGTGTGTGCAAAGGAGGGCAACGGAGCTGGAGAAGGGTCTGGAACACAAGTCTGATGAGGAGCAGCTGAGGGAACTGGGGTTGTTTAGTCTGAAGAGAAGGCTGAGGGGAGACCTTCTCACTCTCTACAACTGCCTGAAAAGAGGGTGTAGTGAGGTGGGTGTTGGTCTCATTTTTTTTTTTTTTTCAGCAAGGGACTGGAAAACTAGATCCTACACTACCCAGGTCACAGAACTGGGAAAACAATTTCCTCAGAGCAGCTGCAGCTGTGCTAGGACCAGGTTCATCTGCCAGCAGTATAATGTGTCACTGCAGAATAAGGTTCTGCCACTTTCTCTCATAAAGGAATAGCAAGCACTGTGTGCCATCCTCTGTCTTTTCAGATTCATGCAGAAATGTTAGATGAAAATGAAGACCAATTCTAAGAATATCCCTCACCTCTGTATTTGTATTTGCATTGCACAGCAGCTGTGCTAAGTAATAGTCACCCCTCTGTGAAGGATGACACATGTATTTCCAAATCTGGTCCTGCTAGATAAAGAAACTAATGCTCAGGAGCTCACTCTGGAGAGAAAGAAAGAAAAAAAGATGGGATAACAAACAACACGATGGTGAAAAATTTTATTTCAGAGATGTCATTCATCCATTTGTCTAGAAATCTTAGGTATTTCTAAAGTGCCATAGTCTCACTGTAGTACCTAAGCACCACTAGCACAACAGGAATTAACAGTATTCTACAGAGCTCCCTCAGTTGGCAGGAGGATCTGGGCACCAGCTGGTGACCACAGGTCTGGGATGGAGTGGGCTAGGGATGGTCTGCTGGAATGATATTAGGTAATCACCTTTGGCTTTTTCCAGTAGTCTTCCACTATGATCCTGAGGGAGGAGATGGCTGGTAGGGAAGCCAGCGAGCTAGCTGCTGTGAAATTAAACCCTCCGGTTCTTGACTTTTTGCACATGCCCGTATCTCCATCTTCCACATTTGGCTTGTGAGTTTGTGTTGCTCACAAAGCAATGAAATCCCTGGAAGAAGAGGAACATACCCTGTAACTTCTGCAACAGCAAAGGAAGGGCGGTGCCCAGATTCTCCTCTCCAACTAGATGATCACACACAGAAAAGGGCAGACAAGGGGAGTGAATTATTTCAGCCAAGTGACACTGAACAGGGAAAACTAACAGTGACTGTGGAAAGGAACTCCAGAAATGTGCTTACACCAGTGAGCAATCCAGTCCTAGCCACTAAGACTACTGCCCTGGCAATGTGCTGTGAACCCTAAGGCCACTTTGATTTGGCATATACAGTTTTAAGTAAGTTCATACACATCTTAGAAATAAATGCTCATCAATCCTTTGAATTTATAGAGCACTGATAAGTATACACAGCACTTCACAAAGCACGTAGAAAGGAAAAGAAATGCTCGAGGACTACTGTGGAGACACACATTTGGAGCACTGGAACAGGCTGCCCAGGGAGGTTGTGGAGTCTCCTTCTCTGGAGACATTCAAAACCCGCCTGGATGCCTTTCTATGTGATGTCATTTAGGTTCCTGCTCTGGCAGGGGGATTGGACTAGATGATCTTTCGAGGTCCCTTCCAATCCCTCACATTCTGTGATTCTGTGATACTCAGGGGCAGCTGGCTTCTCCAACCAGAATCTTGATTGTAAGAGGGTTTCCCTTTGAGTTGAGCTCACCTATGTGCAGACCTGGGTTTGATTTCATTGATCTGCATCAGCAACTCAGTTCAGATTGCCAAAAGAGAAGCTGCATTCACAAGACGCCTTTCCTTGAAAAACAAGGCTTCTCAGTTAAACAGTTTTAGTGCTGTAGATTTCCTTGAGGAAACAAACTGGAATGGGACAGACCCACATAAATTGATCAGTTCAACAGCTGGACTGCAGCATAACCTTTGAATTCAGTTAAAAATGAACCTACCAACAGAGAGCTGTAGTAGCCCTTCTGAAAGTCTGCTAGCAAATTAAAATCTTGATGCTCCTGGAACCAACTAGATGACCATTAGTCACATTTCCAGCAGTGGAACAGAAATCAAAAAGTCATTGGTTTGAAGCTGTTCCTAAACAAAACAACCAACCAAACACAAAACTAAAAGCAAAAATGTGCATTTGCAAAGGCTTTGGTTCCTGTGTAAACAAAGCCCACCCCATTTCTGAAAGCTCCATCTACTTCCCTGAGCAGCTGCACATAAAGGTGCCTTGTTCCTCTAGGAGCTGCAAACAATTTCATGCTTCCCCTACAGCTCCTGTTTATTAAACTATATGAAAATAACATTTTATCAGCAGTTGAGTGTCAAGAAGCATCTTGGGGTTTGCAGAAGGGATCCCTGCAATCCCTTGGAGAGTAGCAAGTTCTGTAGAGCAAATCATTCACAAGCATCCCTGGCCAGCAGCTGCTCAAATCCACGGATCTTCTTAGCATCTTTATTTCCTTCATCTCTTCCCCATCACAGCTCCAGTCCTTTCACTGGCTTCAGTTGTCTGCATTCCTTTTTCCAGAGACCTACTGAAGCCATGGAGCCAGATGCAGGATTAGTAAGGTACATTGCAAAACCAGAAATCTTTTCTAAGCTCCAACAGTGCTGGATAAACACACCAGTCAGTACCATCACCAAAATGATCAGCAGCAAAACACTCAAAAATATAAACAATGTAAAGTGTTGCACTGCAATTCCTTGTAGTTAAAACCATGAGGGGGGTACAACTGCCACTGATACGTACCTGTGGAAAACGAGGGGCAGAGGACCATGCTGAGTGACATTTCGAAGTCATTCCTTGCAACCGTAGGGGCCACACATTTTTATATAGATATATAAATAAACCAACTCAATTCCAGATCTTATACACACACGCACACAAAGTAATCAGTGTAAAACTGAATGTCCTGATGTGAAAACTCAGATGTTTTGGTATAAAACCTGTTTCTCCCAGCTTCTTATTAAGAAATGCTAGTATACGCATTATGTTGAGCATTTTGAGACATACTGATATGGTGTAGCGTCACACAGCTGGCCATTTTGACCACTGCCACGGCGTGTTCACACATGACCGCTCACCACGTGAGCGTGAACATACACTTAGTACAAAAGCTAGTTCATACATATGTGAATATATACATATAGATGTCATCTACACACGCACACACACACTGGTCAAAATGGGACTTGAGAAATACTGGTATGGAATCAGGTCAGTCCTAGTACACAATTGTTCTGTCCTATTTCGCGACACAGCACCAGCCCACTTGAACTGTATCTGTGAATCTGAATTCTGCAGAATGAGGAGGCTACCAGTACAAACTCACAGGCAACCTCCATACAACTGACAAGTTGCATAACACAATCTTAGCAGCAGCAAGTATAACTCTATTTTTTTTTTTTTTTAGCCTGCAGGTGTAAGAGTTTTCTACCTCAACTACCCAGCAGATCTGAGATTCCAGAACAGGCCATGTCCCCATTCCTCAGCTCCCTCATTCCTACCATCCAAGCAGCATTTGCAGAAAACCTCTGCAGGCACGCCTTCCTTCTCTGGTTCAGGGTATGCCTATATGGTCCTTTCACAAGCAGACTGAAGCAGTCTTTGCCTGTGCTTCAAGTTAGCCCACATGCTGTATATGCAAAATGCAGAGTGTCCAGCTTCTCAGCAGGACTTACTTAGCTTTGACCTTCCTGACTGCTGTATGAGACACAGAGCTGGCTTAGACTACAAACATGCTGAGCTTCCACAGACCTGTGCAATATTATGCAGGTAACAACATTTCAGCTGTGAGTGGAACAAAGCCACTTAAGGACCCCATCTCCCATCTTATTTCCCTTGACACGACCACACGCATACGTTGCATGACCAAGCCGCTTCTCATCGTGTTTCCTGATGTTGTGTTCTCTCCTCAGGTTCCCAGGCTGACATCTCTCATGGGGAAGTGGGAGAAAACATCTGCACCT
>NW_010304755.1:0-1086 GCF_000700745.2 Antrostomus carolinensis | reverse complement strand
CCCACTGCAACCACTGCTCATTTTCTATCCACGTCTGAAGTGCACTGGGAGGAGGAGGTGACTGAAGAGGGTAACGTGGGACAAAGGAATTGTTACTCTGTCCAGCTGTCTATAATCCAGGGTCCCTGGTATAGTCACAACCTTGTCCACTCCCTTCTCCCATAGGCACATTTTGGACAGGCCTGGATCAGAAGCTGCATCTTAGATCACCCCCAGGCCACACCTAGTGACACTGCCTACCACACATGCACCCGCTGGTGTGAGACTAAGTAGGAGTTGCGACTGAAGCTCTTTCCACAGTGTGAGCACTTGAAAGGTTTCTCCCCAGTGTGGGTACGACGATGACGGATGAGGGTAGAGTTGTCACTGAAGCAGGTCCCACACTCGGCACATTTGTAGGGCTTCTCCCCAGTGTGGGTGCGATGGTGCTGGACAAGGTGTGAGCGCTGGCTGAATCTCTTCCCACAGTCAGGGCACAAGTATGGCTTCTCACCTGTGTGGACACGCCGGTGGATGACCAGCTTAGAACTCTCACTGAAGCACTTGTTGCAATCAGCACACTTGTAGGGCTTCTCACCAGTGTGGAGACGCTGGTGGGCGATGAGGTTGGAGCTGTCACTGAAGCGCTTCCCGCACTGGGGGCACTTGTACGGTTTCTCACCTGTGTGAAAGTTGGCGTGGCGGAGCAGGCCTGAGTTCTGGTAGAAGTTCCTCCCACACTTGGCACAGACATAAGGCCTCTCACCAGTGTGGTTGCGCTGGTGCTGCACCAGGTGGGTGCTCTGGCTGAAGCTCTTCCCACAGTCCTTGCACTGGTACGGCCGCTCACCTGTGTGGACTCGCTGGTGCTGGATGAGGTGGGAGCGGCGGCTGAAGCTCTTGCCGCAGTCAGCACACACGTACGGCTTCTCCCCAGTGTGGATCCTCTGGTGGCGGATCAGGTCGGAGCTGCGGTTGAAGCTTTGCCCGCACTCGATGCAGATGTAGGGCTTCTCTCCCATAAATGCTCGCTGGTGCACCACTGTCTCCTTCCGCTTCCGAAAGTCGCAGCGGGAAGTCCTCTCCGGCCCCGTCTCTGGGGAGAGA
>NW_010304754.1:36473-36788 GCF_000700745.2 Antrostomus carolinensis | reverse complement strand
GGCCCTTCCCGCCGGGCTCCTGCGTTTCTCCACCCGGGTCCCTGGAGCCCGTTGCCGCAGCCGCTCACTGGCCGTCCCTCGAGGACCAAGGAGCCTCAAGCGGGGCTCTGCTCGAGGTGCAGAGAACTTGGTCGCATCGCGCCCGATTTTACCCGGGCTGCTCTGGATTTTGCGAGATGTTTTCGATGCTGTTAGAGCCCCGGGGAGGATTGGAACTGGGATTCCTGTATCCGGACCCTCCGCCTTTCACGTTGGGCTTAAATAAACCGAAGCGTTGGGTAGACCTTCCTCCTCTCTTTGCAGTGTCCTACTCGA
>NW_010304754.1:36168-36432 GCF_000700745.2 Antrostomus carolinensis | reverse complement strand
AAAAAGGGGGGGAAACACCGTACCTACGTGCTTTCCTTGCACGCAGAAAAGAGCCGATGTCGGAAAACCTTCCCTGTGTTGTCTTAGGGACATGTCTTTAGCAGGTGGTGAACTTGTCCTCGCCCCGCTCTGCTCGCAACCACTTGCTGGAGTAGAAACGTGAGAAGGATGCATATCTGAACACATAAGTAATGCTACATGACAGGGCAGGCTGTGCTGTTGTTGTGCGCGGCGGCTGCGCACCTCTGCGGCAGTGCCGGTTGA
>NW_010304754.1:23024-36062 GCF_000700745.2 Antrostomus carolinensis | reverse complement strand
CCGTCCCTGCCGAGTGGGGCTACAGGGACTTGACTGCACGCTTGTGACCTGTGGGATCCGCGCTGCGAACGTGGCGACTGCTCGTTATCCTGCCCAAACGCTGTTTCATGCCAGGCACGCAGTCACGACATGTGGCTCCTTCCACCCGTCAGTCGCCAGGTCTCTGCAAAGGGATGCGAGTGCGCCTTGTTTTGTGACTTTGGCGGCTGGAGGGATAAGAAAAGTCAGTGACGGAGGAAGTGATTTGCCCAAGGTCGCACGGCGAGTCTCTGTCAGTGCTGAAGCAAGACCTCCTTTGGCTCTGGTGCCTGTGATTTTTGCCACACGTGGGTGTGTAATACACACCCAGGGCTGGACTCGTGCAAAAATCACCAGGTCAACGTTGCTGCCTGAGCATAGTGGCACGCTGTCTCTACAACAATTGTCTGCTCCACTGGGGACTTTATCCAGAGCATTCACACCCAAAGTGCTCTTGAACCTTTTTCTGTGTGTGGTTTTTTTTTAGTGTGTGTTTTGCCATTTTGACTGGGTAGGCGACGCGTTCGGTGCCTCCCCACCACCCTGACTTGGGTCTTCATTATCTAGAAAATCCCTTTTGTAGTGTTTGGTATTTTCTGCCTGCAATGTTGTAGGTGTTACTATGTCTCCCTGCCCCTGAAAGTCCCTTTCCTCTTTCCAGACTCCCCGCCCCCCCCCACTGGAAAAAAACAAGGGCAGCAGCAAAAGGAAAGCTTACTCAGAAGCTTGAAACCACAGTTGTTCAGCTGAAGAAAGTAAAATAGTTTTGTTTTGTGCTTTAAAGCCTTCTACCTTTTGCGTCTTGCTGTGTTGCTGTTGGAAGGTGGCTCTGTGGCCACTGTGTGACAGAGGGGACACCCCGCTGCCCAAAGCAACTGGGCCATCGCAAAGCTGAGCCCACTGGGCTATGCTGCTCCAGAGCAGCTGCTGAGGATGCGCTGGAGTTGCACTTCAGCTCCAGGTTAACTCAGTCTTGGGGAGCTCTTGGTTCCCTCTGTGGGGAGCATCAGCCGCGTTCCAGCCGGTGCCTGTTTCTTACTGCTGCAGAGGTGTTGCTCTTCGTGACTTACCCTGGTCACCTTCAGCTGGCCACAGAGTCCCCAGTAAAAGATGGGTCCTGGGATTGTTTTCTGTGCCCCATCTCTTGTTGGCGCAGCGTCCAGTTGACAGTGTTGACATCAGGACGGCCTGTGCTTCTTTGCACTGTCTCAGGTGATTGCGTCGGGCTCGGCTGCTGCGAAGTGTGAAAGTTTTTAGCCACTGGAGCCCTCGAGGACGAGTTTGTGTCCAGATGTGCTCTTGCTGGCTCTAGTTGTGTGTTCCAGCTGCTACGATGGGTTTGAAGCTGCTCGGGTTTTGCCATTTCCTGGGGATGGCACAGGCTGGCTTCCAGCTCTTAATTCCTTAGGGCTTCATCCCTGGCTGGCGAATCTCCCAAGCATTCTCTTCTCCGGGAGTACGTCCCCTCTGGAAAAGCACAAGTTTGTTGTTCCTGTCCCAGAATCCATCAGGAATCTGCTCCACCTGTGAGCCTGCTCCTGAGCTGCTGTTGCTGCCTCCTCCCAGGGATGCCGGCCATCCCCCATAGCCTTGGCCGAGCAGAAGCCCAGAGCTGCTTCTGCCCCCAAAATGTCATTTTCCTTGCACTGTTGCACTTTGTTTGGCACAGACCCAGCGTTGCGCCAGTGCCCTGGATGAGAGGGGAGCGTTGGAGAGTTGTGCTACGTTTGTGACTACTTTGGGCGTTCTTAGCAGGAAACGCGGTGCGTAGATGCCTGGATATGTGGTATAATGAAGGACAGAGATAGCACAGCGATGTGACGTACAGATGCAGCAATATTTTGTCAGTGTTATTTAAGCTGCATCAGCAAAGTGCTAGGAGGATTGCCAGCATGACTCTTTTGGCAAATCAAAATCTAACGCAGGTCAGGACTCGGTGTCACTCAGCAGTCCTTTCCTCCCAGGAGGGTGTTGACTGGCAAACACGTCTTCTGCTGATCTCATGCTTGGTCCTGTGTTTTCCAGGGGGTGCGGGAGCTTTGGGTACTGACTTTATGTAGTCCATCTCCATGAGATTAAAACTACCCAACGAGGTTTCTTGTAGCGCTGAAACTGGAAGAATGCACCCGTCTCGGAGCAAGGGGCCTAGGGAAGCATTGCAGCCACTTTGCTTCTTGGTTGTGCGTTTCCAGCCGCTCTGCGTGGCGTCGGGGGTGAGGATGGCCCCAGTGAGGTTCCTTGGTTCTTCCTGACTTCTGTTTCAAAGCTGCTTTATGGCAGGTTGGTCTTTGCTTCTCTGGTTTGGCTTCCCTTCTGCGAGCACTACCCTTGGCAGCCCCGCATGGAAGGTACCCAGGAACTGTTACCGGAGGTTGGCGGGGACGGTTTCTGTTGCTGTATTTTGCCTTCCTCGGCCTCTTCCCGGGAGGCAGCACCAGCCAGACCACGTGGCGTGGATGAGAGGCACTCTTCCTCCTTCCGTGGTGCCTGTTCCAGGTCATCTGCTTGGCACCAGGCCCTTCCTGGGAACGGGGAGCTGGTTTTGTTTTCTTCCTACCTGATTTTCTTTGAAAATCAAAGGTGGAGAGGGTGATGGATTTTGTTCTAATTGGTACCGATTCACGGTGGCGTTTGCAGTTGCTACAGAGCTGTACTCAGCAGGAGCCAGCGTAGAGGAAGCAGTTAGTGTCACTGGCACCTGCTTTTGATTTAAGGGAGAGCCACGCTATGGAGCCCTGCACGCTCCCTGCGTCCTTGGTGAGCTGAGCTGTGCTTGTGGGTGCCCTGGGCAGCCTGGTCCCTGGTGCGGCGGGAGAAGGAGCATGGGACACCTCGGTATGGCCAGCCAAAGCCTGCGCCGAGCCTTGGAAATGTGTGTGCTGCTGTCAGGCATCCTGACCGGCTCTGAGTCCTGTTTGCTTGGACCCGGACCCCCCTTCCCACCTTGCACTCCTGCTGCCCTCCTCCTGCAAGGGACGGGCTGTCAGAGGCAGCTCCCCAACGGGCAGGGTGGCCTTGATGCCAGCTGTGACCCTGCCATGGAGAAAGCAGCGTGAGGATGATGGGCTGTGGCACCCTGAAGAGCCGAGTGGGAACCTCTTCTGCTCTCCCTGGGTGCGTGTCCTGGCTGAGGGCTGCTTCCCGCTTGCTCAGCTCTTTCTGGAGTGATGGGCTGGTTCTTTGGCAGCTACTGGTTGTCTGGGCACAAGCAGCTTCCTGGTGTCCCAGTGTCCTTGTTGGGTTGTCAGATGGTGCATCGGGCAGCGGTTCCCAGCCCCTCTGCACTGCCAGTGATGGGAGGGCAGGGCCTTCACCTGGCATCTTGTCCTGCTGTGTCTTTCTGGGCAGCTGCAGGCAGAGGAACGTGCTGGCTGTGCCTGGGCACCTCCAGG
Source organism: Antrostomus carolinensis (assembly GCF_000700745.2). Taxonomy (NCBI): domain Eukaryota; kingdom Metazoa; phylum Chordata; class Aves; order Caprimulgiformes; family Caprimulgidae; genus Antrostomus; species Antrostomus carolinensis. The sequence continues at coordinate 32,652 of NW_010304754.1, read as the reverse complement.
AGACTGCACTTCTCTGGAGAGGACAGATCGTCTCCGAGCTTTGGCCAGAGCTGCTGGAGAACATGGTGCTTTATCGCTGGGTTTAGCTTCCACCAAGAGTAGGAGCTAGGTTTGGGGTTTGGTTTCTTTCAGCTGTGACTCGAGATGCTTTGAATCCCAGCTAGGGGATGGTCGGAAGCCTCTTCTGATGCTGGGGTAATAGCCTCAAGATGGCTTAAAGACTGGGCTGTGCACTGTGCCCAGAGGTGGGGCGTCACCCTGTTTGGTGAGGAGCTCTGCTGGAGCCAAGTCCTGGGCCAGAAGCCAGATTTGTGATCCGTGCCAGAGAGGGCGAGACTTGGAAAGCAAAGCAGAGCTCCTCCTGTGTGAGAGATGGCCTGAAATACCAAGCAAAACCACAGAGTGCTCCTTGTTCCTGCCCATGCCTACTGGTCTTCCCTCTCCCTGCAGTATGTGGGAGGCCACAGGACAGATCTGCGAGGGAGCAGGAGGGCTGCGCTCCTCGGGCGCCTCAGCTCCAGCCTGCCTTTTCGGGCTGCTGGTTGGGTTGGTTTTTGGCTTTGTTTTGTTTTGTTTTTTTTCACTTTAACCCTGCTTCTCTCGTGGCTGTATCTCCCCTCGTCCATCCTTGCTGCTGCTGCTTTGAGGACCACCTCCTTGCAGGCGGGCTGTCCGGGGCGACGCTGCCTGCAGTTGCGCTGCTCCTTCTGTCGTGGCTCAGCTGAGCAGCTTTCCCTTTCCTTGCTCAGCTGCTTATGTGGTGGCCGAGGAGCAGAACAGGCCAGGAGATGGTTTGTGTAGAAGATACTTGGTGGCACCGGCTGTTGACAGACTCTGTGCTTCTCAAAATGTAAGGGCAGGAAGTGCCAGGCTCTGCTGGGGTTGGTGCGAGCGGCGCGAGTCCTGCTCGCTGGGTGTCTGGCGGCAGCGGTGTTCTGCGCTGGCACAGGCCAGAGGAGGTTTTGAGGGCTCTGCAGATGCAAGGGCTTGTTTTTTTTCACCTCCGAAAGAGAGACTGGGAGGAAAAGTGAAAGGAAATGACTTAAGTGAAGACAGGAAGGGAATATGGGGCAGAGCTAGGGACAGAAGCCAGGATTCCTGATTCCTGCTCGTCGCTCTGCTTCCCCTCAGCTGCCTCTTTGCATCTCAGCCTCCTGTTCGAGTCCAGGCGTAAGGGGGCTTTTCCAGCCCTCTGAGAAGCTGGAGGTCAGGAGCACCTCTCATGAAGTGTCCTCAATGATTGGTGTATCTGTGAGCTTTCCGGTCCCCGAGTGTCTCATCTCCAGGATTTGCCCAGCTGAGAAGACTCTAAGTTAGAGAACAACCACTGGTGTGGTTACAGCAGAAGTTGCAAACCATGTCCTTAGCTGGTGAGTGGAGCATCTGGTTCTCCAAGGAGCACCGTGGTCCTGGTCTGATGTGCACCCTGCAGAGAAATGCCGTTCTCCCAGAATGCTCCCCGCGCTTGGAGGGCCGTTACCCAGGTTTCTCTTAAGGGTTCAAGTGAAGTGAAGCTGTTTGTCTCCGCTTGCAGTGTTGCAAGCTTACCGCAGTTGGCTTCGTGGATGGTCCTCCTTGACTTGCCGCTCAGGGCTTGGTAACGGTATGATGGGGTGTGTGCCAGTCACCTGAGCGGGACAGGGACTCTTTGGACCATTGCAGTCTTCCTAATAGGAAATATATTCTCAATATCCTCTTTGGGAGAAAGCTCCTGCTAAATAGCTGTGTGTCGGTGAGCGGTCGTGCTCCCCTCAGATGGGAATGGGTTTTAAATGGGTGGAATGACCGTTTCTTCGTTCTGTAGCGCAGTGCTGGGCTCCTGGCTTCTTGGGAAAGGCACAAGTGCGAGGAGGTAGAGGAGGCCAGCTTATCAAAAAGTGGTTGCGATGGTCCTGAGTAGCCACGCTGAGGGTCTCCCGCAGCCCTGGCAGCTTGAGGGCTCAGGGCAGCGAGGAGCTGGCTGGGGAGCTCCGAAGGGCAGTCACTGAGAGCGCGGGCTGCATCTCTGGGCGACTCTTCCCAACAGCAAGCTGGCCAAGGCTGTGGAAACCCCTGCAGCACTGGAGCTTTCACCACTTCCTCGGCAGGATCCGTTTCAGCACCGGTCTGCAGCAGAGGATGGGGCCAGACAGGCCCTGGACGGAGTGGGTCCGGCCACAGTCGAGCCTCGAGCGCGGCAGTTAGGCTGGACTGAAAGCTGCCTGTGTCCTGCCTCTGTGCAGCCTTGTTTGAACTTTCCTCTGGCAAGGAGCAAAAGGAACCGGGGAGGCCTAGGGCTGGTCCAAGCAAGTTTCCTCTGCTCTTCCCGCCCCCAGATGCAACGGGGGGCGGACGGCAGCAGCTCCAGACTGCCATCCCAGAGCAGAGCAGTTTGGGGGGGCCTCACTCAGGACAGCTTTGGAGCCAACACTCTTTTGCCTCTGGTGTTCCCTTCCTCTTGGGCTGCGACGCAGGGAGGGGGAAGTGAAACTGTGGTTCAGAACAAGCCCTCTGGATGGCAAGAAAATTGCTGAGTAGCTGGTTTCCAGGTTGCCGAGGTCCTAGCCAGGGCCTGGCGCGGCTGCCAGAAGCAACAGGCTTGGAATTTCCTCCGCCTGGTGCCAGCTCCTCTCGGGCTGGCCGCAGCACCTCTGCTGGGGCCGGGGCTCCTCTCGAGCCCCGTGGATGGGGCGCTCCCGGAGCAGGGGTTACGCTGGAGCTGGAGCCGCTCCCCTCGCTCTCGCAGCCTGGTTTCTATTTTCTTTTGCAAGGTCCAAGCTGTTTTGAATTATGCAGCCTGCGCCTCCCGCGGGGCTCCTTGAGCAGCCGCCTAATGAGCTGAGCTCCTGACAAACTTTGCTCTGGCTCTGGCTACGCTTGGAAAATTTTACAGCCTTTTCAGAAAAAGGAAATGCCAGGAAAGGCCTGTCTCTTCTTATTTTTATGAGGGGGTCCCAGTTGAGAGGGGGCGAGATGGGTTTGGAGAAGAAGACAGGAAGGATTTTGTATGCTGTAGTACATATTGCGCTTTCTAGTGATGGGGGGAGTGGGCTCGCCGCCTCCTGCCAGAGGTGGGCACAGGGCAGGGCGAGACCCGTGGGGCTCTGAGGCTGCATGATGGGCGCAGGGAAGCAGCGACTCCTGGTCTACAGGGAGGTGGTGGTCTGCATCTTCCCTCCCAGCTGCTGGCATAGCTACCGGCTGTTTAATCTTTGCTAATTACGCTTTTTTTCTGAATGGCAGCAGTTGTATTTCTGCTGTGGTTGTGGGCAGAGGCTCCTGCACGTGGATGTGCTGTGTGTCCATCCACGAGGCTGGTGGGGAGGATGGCCTCCGGGTGCTGGGCTGGTGGTCTCCACTTCACAGGGGACAGCAGGGCGCTGGTGGGCGCAGGGCTGTAGGAAAGCAGGTGCCACCAGCACAATGTTTGACCCAAAAGGGACAGTCTTGTGTAAGCTGGCCCTTTGGCTGGGCAACTGTCTTTCTTACGGTAGGAGAAACCAGGGCACAAAACAAGCTGTGACTTGCCTGCCTTCCCTGGTAAGACGGTGCTGAGGAGGCGGCCAGGAGGCTGAGTTTTGGATAAACTCCCCCTTGGCGAGGCGCTGAGGGTCTGTCTGCCCTCACATTCATCTGGTTTCCTTCAGCAGAGCCCACAGATTACAGCTCTGATCTTCTGACAAGCGCTTCTGTCCAGAGAGGCGCAGGGGGCACAGACCTGTCCTCGCCATCCTCCTCGCATGTCCTCACAGTGGCCCAGATCCCTTTCCAAGGGCACAAAGGCCTCTGTGGGCACCAGGATGGGGGCGTTGGTTGGAGCCTGTAGAGCTGCAGCGGCCTAGAGAGCTGTGGAGCTTCTCCAGCGGGGAGGGATCGAGGTTTCTGTGCAATCCATAGGCATCAGCTGCTGCCAGTCGTGGCGGATGAGCGTCAGGCGTGGGCAGCGATGGCCCTGGGTGGAAGGAGCCTCGCGCCAGCCCTGCTTAGAGGGCTTTGCCCGTTACGCCTGTCAGGAGCACGGCTCTGGATTGCTATTTGATTTGGCAGCCTGTGTGGGCCTGGCAGCCCGGAGAGTGGGATGTGGGCACCAGAACCGTGCCCTCCTCTCCCTTTTTTTTCGTCGCTCCACCCCTCCTCAGCTTTCTGCTGTGCTGGGCAGGAGAAAGCACCTCCCTGGGGCTGCGTCCCCTCCTCCACCTGGAAAATGAGTGATATGTCCCCTTTCCTTTCTTGGGGCTCACGGGGAGAAGCTGAGATTGCGTTTGACAGTGGAGGCTGAGCTCCTTCGCTCTGCTGCTGGGAAGCACGAGTGCGGCATTCCCATTGATGTCTCGCAGGGATGAGCTTCTCTGTCCCCAGCTCGCTCTTGGAGCTTGAAACGTGTGTGAAGCTGCTGGGAAAAGTACTCAAAAATAGTAAAATACCTCTTTGTTATTGTTATTTATTTCTGTGATGCGTATCTGGTGGTGTAGAGTGGCTGGAGTGGATTTTTTTTTGTGCTCTTTAATTAGTTTCCTAATTGTCAGTGGGGAATGCTGTTTCACGTGAACTCGGACGCTGCAAGTGAAAAGTCCAAAGCCCTGTTTGTACTTTTTACTGTGAGAACAAAGCCAGGGGAAGAACAGATAGTGCAGGGGCATGGCTCTACTTCAGCCAGTTCCACCTTTCCTTCCAAAACATTTCCAGGAGTCAGCAGCCACCGTTGGAGAATTCAGTGTGTGAGTCTTGCTCCTCACTCTTGTAAAACTCTCCTTAAAATTAAAAAATAAAAATAAAAAATCACAGTATTCAGTGTTTGTGCTTTGGAGCCTGTTTCAAAAAGCGAAAACAAACAAACAAAAAACCCCTCCCAAAACCCAGCCTGGCTTTGCTCATTGAATGTTAGTTTCACGAGCTGAAATTGTCAGTGTTTTGTTGATGAAGAAGGAGTTACTTTGCCTTTACAAATATTTCGCTGGAAGTGTAAATTTAACCCTGATTTTGCAGATGCACATGTTATTTTAGTGAGAAGAGTGATTTACCCACCTGAGCATTTGTGCGACCCGGACCTTACCTGTAGGTGACTGCTCCCCACCCCGCATACTGCTTCCCAGGTATTCAGAGAGACTCAGCTACTGGAGGGAAATGCTTACTGGTTAGTTCATTAGGCTTTTTAATCATAAGTCATTTTGGAAAGTCCTAGTCCAATTAAAACATTTTACTTATATTAGTGGGTTTTAGATGCTGTTGATGGTTGGTCAGTTGGAAGGGGAGAGAGGAGAGGTGAGTGTGTCCAAGAGTAGCGGCACATTTTGGGATTGCCCTTGCTCCAGGACCGGATCCTGAGCGTGTTGGACGGCTGCTGTTCCGGTCTTTGATCCGTCGCTGTTCCGGTTGTGGCGTGATGGGGCTGTGGTTGCTGTTTGCAGTATATTTGGAAACGCTATCAGGAGTATGCAAAGACTTGGTCTCTCTGGGAGAGTGATAGAAGAATCCCAGTAGCCAACATGCCAGGAGGCCAGGCTCTTACTTCTCTTGCTACCTCCTTGCCTCTCCACTGGGCACAGACGTTGGTGTGCCCGGAGCAGCTCTGTTGTCCTTCTTAGCAAACTCAAACGCAGATGGTGCTCAAGTGGCTCAGCTTGAGGTGAGAGCCCAGCAATGGTCCTGCCAGGCATGACCTGCTGATGGTCAGGGAGGGGACAAAGCAGGGCTGAGACCTGGCTCAAGAAGAACACGAGGCGTGCAGGTTCCCTTCTGCATGCAAGGCATGTGTGCTCGGGGTCCCCTCTGCTCTGGAGAGCCATGGCTAACGGCTGACTCTGGACTTGGGAAGGAAGAGAGCTATGGGGGAGTTGGGATTGTAACGTGAAACAGTGGGGAATCTGTGCATCGCCCTTGGCCTCTAGACTAGTCTAATGCCTTGTCTGATTTGCATATCAATTAATTTTTGTTTTAAGAGGACTCAAGTGGACCCAAGTGCCAGACTGTGTCTCAGTATGCTGTAGGAGGAGCCCAGGAACGGCTTGATTTGATCTCAACAACGAGCCTGAGGGTGGTATCACTTAATGAGCCAAAGACCCCTCTGGCTGAAGTCAGTTCCTTCCCATCCAAAATGGGCAAATGGTAGATTTTTCTGGGGGTTTTAAGGTCCGTTTGAACAGTCTGGGCAGCAGGTGAGTGAGAGAGGACTGTGTAGACCCTGGTGATGTTTGGGATGCTGTCTGACAGGAGGATGGCTCGCCTAGGACCTGCCACCACCCTTGGATGTCCCAGTGCCACTGGACCCGTTCTTGAAGGTCCTGCTCCCCGCCACCGTGTGCCTCAGCTGCCTGGCTCGCCGCATCCCAAGTGTGGGACAAAACCTCCGGGAGAAGGGTGCTTGCAGGATAGCTGCTGGATGCAGAGCTGCCCTGCTTGGCCTGGCTGCTGTGGGGCGGGGAGGAAGCCAACCTCCTCCAGTGCACAGAGCGGGAGGCTGCAGATGGAGCTCCTGGGCTCTCTTCCTCTTTCTGCCAGGAATCTGCTGTGTATCCATGCTCAGGCACTTGCCTGGGCTCTGGCTGTTGGTGCCCGGCTGTCGTGTACGCCAGGAATAAGGGCAGCCTGTGGGCTGTAGCACGCTGCCTTCGCCCAGGCCCCCAGTGCCAGGGTTTGCTGCCGCTGCCTGGGGAAGAATTTCCCAGTTTTCATAGCATGGCTTTTTCTTCCTGCATGCTATGTCTCTTGACAGTCATCTCATCCTGAGGTCTTTCTCTGACCCCCAGCTGGGGTCTTGGGACTCCTGCCTCCCGTTTCTGGAGTGGCAGTTATCGGAGGGAAAGGCGACGTAAGCTTTCTCGGCAGACCGTGTTTGTCCTGTTCAATCACAATGCAGCAGCAGTGGCACCAGCCGCCGCCTTCCTCCCCTCGCTGGGCTGGAGCGCTGCAGGCTTTCGGCAAATGCTGTCTGCGGACCTCCCCCCCCACGGTCTCCTGGCAAGCGGCAGCAGCTTCCCAGCGAACAGCCTGCTCTTTGCATCACCTCCCGCACGCCTGACCAAAGCTCCCTTCTGCTCTTACAAGGCTCCTTCGCAGGACCTTGAAATGGTGGTTTCCCTGGTGCTGGCTGGGCTCCAAGCAGCCTTCCGTCTCACAAGGCCGTAGCTGGAAAAAATCAGGGTGCCTGATGGAGGGGAAAGGCTTATTGAAGGTGATGCTTACCCTGTTCTGGCTCATGATTCAAACAGGCAGCCCTCTCCCTGGCAGGTCTCCAGCCAGCGCCGGGGGCCTGAGGCAGGGGGGCAAAAAGCTCAGGGTCGTTTGACCGGAGCAGATGCGGCAAGGTCAGTTGTGAGCTGCAGCCCTGGTGCCAGAGCTGGATGCTTTGGCCTGATGTCTGGCTCGGGTCTGTCCTGCGCATCTGGACGTTCGCCGTTCCAGGTATTCATCTGACCCCGCTGGGGAGCAGGGAGGTTTGTTTCTTTCTGCTGTGGTTGAGCGGTGGGATGATGTGCTCCTTGGGTGCAGAGGGCAGCGGGGCTGTGGATTTGTGTCTCCTGAGAGTAACCCCCAGGTTTGGTGGTCCCACCGTCCTGGCAGCAGGAAGCACCGGGCAAAGTGGCATTTCTGTGGCTTTGGCCTCTCGGCGCTGCTCGCACCAGGTTCCTGTCTGCGGGTGTGTGTTTGACAGCAGAAGGCGTGGTGGTGGCCTGAGAGATCTTTGCCCCAAGCCCAGCCAGTCCCCTGACATGACAGTCACCGAGATGTCTTAGCTGCACCACATATGCTTCTAAGCCTGGGGGCTTCTCCAGAGGCAGGAGTGGAGGAGCTGGGAGGGATGGAGCGGAAGGATTTAATGAACAGGGCACGAGGAGGGGTGTAGCAGACTCCTTTCTCCTAAAACTGGTGAAGCAGTAGCTGGGAGCGTGAAGGCAATGCCGGGCTCTGATCTCAGGGAAAGCCTAGGAGGAGGGCTGAGGTATGTGGATTAGTCAGAAGAGGTGGTAGAGGATGAAAGAGGATTCGGCAGCTCTGACTGTAAAGGCAAGTTTGGAAGAAGGAGCTGGAGGGATTGCAGGTGGGACATGAAAACAGGAGCTTGGAAAGAAGGAATAAACGAAGCCGGTGGGGAAATTTGCCGGTTTGTAACTGGATCAGAAAGATGTGAGTGCGATTCAAAGGGATTTAGGCAAGAAGGCACAAGTTTGTGTTTGGAGGGAGAGGGATCATCTTCTTCACTATGACTGTCTTTGTGGTGGAGAGGTGCAGGGGCACAGCCAGATCCCCCCTGCCAGCTTGGGGTGAGCGTGGTGTTGCAGAGGGACACAGGTTGTTGACAGTAGGTTCTGGCCCCTCTGTTTGGTTAACAAGGCTGCGGTCCCTGCCCACGGCAGTGGGAGAGCTGGGTGACTGCCACCAGAGGAGCCCGTGAAATTATCTGAGTGCCTGTGATGTGGCACAGGGATGGGAGCTGCATGGCAAGCAGGGACAAGGCTCTGCGGTGTCAACGGGGAAGGGCCCTGGCACACCCGTCGGTACTCTTTCAGGCACCAGTCTGTGGCAACTGGGACGGGAGCTGCTGCACGGAGGGGAAGAGCTTCGAGCAGATCCGGCAGCCAGAGCCGAGCGGAGTTGAGCACTTGGGTCTCCTGTTTGCCTGGGCAGTAACCACAGACCCCTCCTCCTCGTCGGCGCGGCGCTGAGCACGAAGGAGATGAAGCGAGGGAAAGATGGGGCATGCGTCTGAGAGGAAGATGAGAGGTGCTGCTGAGAAACAGAACTGAGCTCCCTTCCTCTTTGTGTGCTGGCGGATACTCGGTGGGGTGAGGGCAGCGGAGCTGGGCCGCAGGCCAGAAACGCTCGCACACATCCCTGGGAGAGGAAGCTGAAATGCTGCAGGAAGCCATGCTCTTGCCTGCACAGGTGATCCAGAGCCGCTGTGTCCTGGGGCTGGGGCAGCAAAGCCATGTCTCCCCCAGCCAGCCGGACCCCGTCCCAGAGCCTGGGTGGAGGTGGCTAAGGAGGTAAGGGAGCGCTGGCAGAGGCAGCCTTGAAAGCCCCCCTGGGCATTGGGAACATCACCAGCAGCTGGAGGCGAGACTGGTAGGTCCTGGTGTTTGCTTGAGAAGCAGAAGGTGCCACGTGGAGGTTGGTCACTGCTTCCCCCAGGAGTTCAGCCGGGGAGAGGGGGAAGGCAGCAGGGCATGGCGTTACCCTGAGGAGGTCGCTGGGGTGGACATACTTCCCTTGAGTGGAGAAGGGCTGCCAGGAGTCCGGCCGGACCCTGCCCATGGGGACCTTGTGTCCCATGGGTGCCCCGGTTAGTGCCCCTGGTTGTGAGGTGGTGCCCACAGGCTTCTCGGAGGACAGTGGCGAGGTGGGGACAGGTGTATGGGCCACAGGGACCAGTGTTGGGCTCAAGGAGACCGGTCCCTGGCTCTTCTCCCTTCTGCTGCAGCGCTAGGTGCATTCCCGTGAGCTGCCTTTCCCTCGGTGCCGAGGCTAATGCTGGGCTTTACCCCGGGCACTTGACTCTCACTCTGCTGGGCTCTTGTTTTCCCCTGTGGGGAGTCCGACCCCTGGCCCCAGCCCACTGGCAGGACAGGAGCAGGCTGAGCTTGCACAGGGGGAACTAAATCCAGGCCCGGGGCGATGCCGGGGCATCAGTTGGTGCTCCGGGGAGGCGAGT
>NW_010304754.1:22372-23005 GCF_000700745.2 Antrostomus carolinensis | reverse complement strand
GCCATCCACCCTGCCCACCCTCCTCTTCCCACACTGCAGGGACGACGCTGGGAGCGAGGGAGGGGAGGAATCGCGCCGTGAAGGGTTAACAGAGCGCTCCAGCCCGCTGCTCTGGCAGCTTGGGCTGCGCTGCCGAGCGGTGTTTAGCAGCTTGCTCCAGTTGGCGTCTTTCCCAGAATGCTTTGGAAAAGCACCGACCTCTGACCCCCAGTACAAACTGAGCCCAGCACGTGGGAGGGAGAAATTACTCCCAGACCTTCAGGCTCCAGGGTTTACAAGCTGCCTGCAATAAAGCAGCCATTTTTTCCGACAGTTACTAAATCTCCCCTTTTAGCTCCACTGCAAACCTCTCCCCGTTGCTCCCCTCCCCTGCCCCCAGCCCAGCATCTCGCTCCTTCTGCTCAAATCAGAAACATCTCCGGAGGTGAGGCCAGCCTGTTCCCCCGGCCTGAAGCCTGGGATGAGCTTGAGCTGATGGTCCACGAGTGGTGCCCCTCACCCTGCAGCGGCGGGTCCCGCTCGGCTTGGCAGCTGTCCTGGCGTCTGTCCGCCCGCTTCCTGCGTGCAGCGGTGCTGGCAGCAGCCGCTCCCTGGCTGCCTCTCTGCAGCAGCCCCCCCGGGGGGGCCTGCACC
>NW_010304754.1:22109-22350 GCF_000700745.2 Antrostomus carolinensis | reverse complement strand
GCACCCCTCTTCGGGGCACTGCTGGAGAGACAGCACCTTGTCCAGGGCACATTTCAGTGTTGTCTTAGTGTTGGAGACCAGGAGCCAAAGGGCAAAGGTTTTCTTCTTGGCTTTTCTGATGGCTGGGGCGGCTTTGGGCGAGGCCTTGGTTTTTCTGTGCCTCTGTTCTGCTATCTCGAAACAGGAATAAGAGCCACGGGGTTTGCACTTACCTGTTGTCTGCTCCTTAGGTGACTTATTC
>NW_010304754.1:20909-21991 GCF_000700745.2 Antrostomus carolinensis | reverse complement strand
TGAGCGAGGGATTAATCTCTAGGGAGGCCGGCCAGTTTCTATGGGAGATCACTGCGTGGGAGGCACAAGGCTTCACCGGGTAGTGTTTGTAATACCGGCTGCAGCTGCAAAGTGCCAAGTGCTGCTTGTTCACATACAATTTCATGACCATCCAGTTGTGTGGAAGCACCGAGTCGGCGTGGGGTGGCGAGCCCTGCGTGTCTGGGGCCACGCTGAGCGTGCCAGGGTGTTGTGTTGCCGCAGAGGGTGCGGGGAGCGCGTGTTCGTGTTTGTACGGCACTTTGGGAACAGAAAGCACTCGTTACGTGTGGCTACCGTGTCATGGGCGCTGTGGGATCCAGATAAATAAAACGGGAGCTGGTATTTCAAAACAACCTCTTCCCCGCTCCTCCCACCTTCTGTGCACATTCCTCTGGCAGGAGCAGGCGAAGGTGGGGAGCTGCCTGCAGCCCCAGCCCACGGCCCGAGAGTGGCTGTGGCGGCGGACGGTCTGCCACACAGCTCTTCCCAGCAGATCAGGACGCTGGGACACAGCAGGTCACCACGGCCTTGATGGGTAGATGGCACCTGCCCGGGGACCCAGACCGCTGTCCCCAGCCCTGGAGGTGGCTGCAGGGAAGCAGCTCTGGGAGCAGCCCTGGAGCCTTAGGCTTTCACAGCACGTCTTTTCAGACCCAGTGGTTTGCCGGGAGCGGTGCTGTGGCAGGAGTCCGGCGTGGTGCGTGGCACTGGCGGCACGGCAGCGACAGACCTGTGCCACACCTTGCTCTGTGCCGAGCCCCTGGGCGCAGTGTGGCAGGGAAGCCATTTTCCTAAACGCTCTTGGGCCGGTCTAGGATCCGTTCGACACGCAACAAAAAAGCACATTCATCCGAACCCCCTTCTCTCCCCTCTCCCAGAGCTTGGTTTTGTTTTTAAATCTATATGGCAGGCAACCAAACTGGCTGAGTCAGGCAGCTGGCTGGCCACCAGAAGTAAAAATGCGGTTTTGTCCCCTCCCTCGTTTCCCCCCCTTCCCCCCGGCTTTTTTTTTCCTCCTTCACTTAGCGACAGTTTCATAAATTGACAACAAAACCCCTTCC
>NW_010304754.1:17406-20793 GCF_000700745.2 Antrostomus carolinensis | reverse complement strand
TGGGTCAGGTTGGTACAGGAGTTGTCTGCTTCCACCATCGCCGATGCCGCTCCCTGTAGCAGGGAGATTGCACGGTTCTCTCCCTGCCTGCTGCACCAAGCACCGGGGTGAACTGGGTGCACTGGGGTTTGGATGTGGACATGAAAGGTTTGAGAGCCCCTGCTTGCCGCTGGCGGCGTTCCTGGGCCTCCGCTTTGGTCTGTTAATTTCTAGGAAGCAGCATCCCAGCTTGGCAGCTCAGCTTTCCCCTGGTCTTCCAGGGAGGCCACCAGTCACTGTCCCGCCGCACGTAGCCCTGCACCCAGACGGAGCTGGGCTTGGGCTGGGGGCACAGGGTGTGTGCACAAGGGGTGGGTTTCTGCCCCATGGCCTGCGGTTTGGCCACCGACATCCTGTGATTCTGTGATCTTTACTCCCAGTGCGTCCAACTTGGGGGCAGCCTGGTGGCCTGTTCCCAGGGTGCAGGGGAGATAGCGCAGGGGCTGAGGCAGGTGTGATCTGAGGTCTGCCAGCTTGGCTCCTTGCTTGTGGCAAGCCCACGTCCCAACCTGACCTGCGTGACAGGTTGTGGGATCTCACTGTGTCCCCCATCTCCCAGGGGGTCGGTCACTGGGTGCCTGAGCGTGTGGCACCTCACAGGAGTAAAAAACTTCCTGAGCAAACAAAGGAGACTCGTCAAGAGAGGAGCTTTCAGATGCAAATTGGCCGGTTGGTTTCAGAGACAGATTTTTCTTAATTTGTATGTTGATTTTTTTGCTATTTCAAATGCATAAATGGCAGCAAACGCTCCAGCCTGGCTCTGGCTTCTGTGTGCTTCAGCGAGAGGGCTGCATGAGAGCAAGCAGGCGGTTGGCTGCCGTGAGCCAGGCGGGTATCTGAGGATACCCAGCACTGGTCTGAACTAGTTTGCTGCTTCCTCCCTCACAGATCACTGCTCAATTGTGAGACGTACTTCCAAAGCAGCAAAAGCAGGGAAGGGAAGGGGAGAAATTGATTTACTGGTTTTTATTTGAGCAGGAAAGGATATGATGGGCTAAGAAATGTAAAAGGCAAAATAAATACTCCAGAATATTTTGCTCCGTTGAAATGAAGGGAACTTAAAGGTGCACAAGAGGCTTGAGAGGCTCTGTGGGGAAGGGTGCCTACGAGCTCCTGGTAAGGCTGAGCCTCTTTGCCACACGTCGCTCGGGGAATGCAAACGTGAGGGGAACCATCGCTATCTGAGTCCCTCAGAGATGTCTCTGTGCGCACCTAGTTGTGCCCCCACCTCTCCTCTGATGGTCGATGGCCCTGCCTGTCCTGTACAGCTGGAGGCGGCCATGAGAACGCTGCAGTGTGCACGCATCTGTGGTCCATGCAGGAACTGTGGCAGCAGGACAGACGCGGTGAGGAAAATGGAGAAGCGCTGCTGGGACCTGGTGTTTGTTGGCAGAGATTTCTGGGGCTGGAAATGAGCAGAGGGCAGTGGACGCTGCACGTTTGCTGGGCACTGAGGGAAGGAGCTTTGAGATCAGAAGGTAGCTTCTGGGGATGCATCTCCTGCATTTCTTAGTGCCTAGTCCTCAGCCTGTCCTCACTTCCCTTCCCTTCTCCGTCTCTTAAGAGCTTGCGCCCGTCGGGTTGAGGAGATGCGGGAAGAGGAGAGCTCTGTAGCAGTACCCAAGTGTCTCTCTGATGGAAAACTGCGCCTGAGGTAGCCACACTTTTTCCTTAAACCTCTTTGCCATCATTCACTCAGCAAATGTCCGGGACAGAGGAAGAGCAGGAACAGTTTGGAATGGAATATAGTAACTCGGAGTGACCTGCAGGTTGCTGGCTCCTGTGGCTGGATGCTGAAGTGGAGACCGAAATTTTCCACCAAGTGTGCAGCCCACTGAGGCCTGAGCTGGCAGAGGAGCTGTTTGTGAGCAGTGCTTTTGGACGGTCTCTGTGTTGGTGGGTACCTACTTGATCCTGGTTCTTACCTGTTTGCTTTTGGTTTTGCTGGAGAGAAGAAAAACAGACTTGTTGGTTCCGTTTTGTCCTGGTCAGTGTCATTTTCTGGTTCTGGAGCCCCTGCCTGGCTGGATTGCAAACCTGTGGGGATCTTGAAATCCCATTGCTCTTTCTGAGAGAAATAGGGGGTGAAAATGATCCTGAAATGGATCTGCTGTTTAAATCCTTTCCACCTCTGACAAACTGCCTGGCCTTCAGCCCCCTGGTTCACACCCGAGCTGTGCCGTACTCCTCGAGATGCCGGTGCTGCCTTCCAGCTGTTTGTGGTGTTCTTCCACCCAACAGCAGAATTTTTAAAGTTCGGGGAGTGGAGGAGGGAAGCATCCCTGGGGAACTTCTGAACTACTACACCTGCTTGCATTCTGTTCCCGGGGCAGGTGACTGGAGTTTGTCAGTCTGTTTCTAACCTCATCACCGGGAAAGACACTTGTAACAAGTCTGACCCATGGGCAAACTTTTAAACAAACACAAACTCCTGCATCGAATCAATACCTGGATCAATGGGTTTTTTCTCTTCTGTCAGAAATAGAGTATAGCTGTGTTGACTCAGTCTGCTGAGGTTGTTTCCCAGAATGTCTCCTCACTGAAGCCTGAAATGAAGAGCTGGAATTTCAAGCTCTTTCCATTGTCACTCAAGTTTAAGGTGTACCTGCATTTTAGCCTTCCTGGAAAGTCCTGCTTAGAGTTTCTGGAGCTAGCAGCCTACCTCGAGTACATCAGAGAGGTGAAAGAGACTGGGCAGCTTGGCAAACCCTGAGCAAAACTGTGGTAGTGTGTGCTTTCTGCCCTTCCTACCTGTCAGGTCGGAGTTTGAATGCACTCCAGGAACAGCCAAATGACACTTCAGTAGCGCAGCACTGCGGTACGGCAGGGTCGGTCCCTTCCACCAGCCCAGGTGTGCAGGTACAGCCTTGCCAGAGCCCCTCGCGGTGTTTCTCACCGGTGGGCTCTGTGTGTGCGTGTTGGATGAGGAAGTTTGGCTCTGTGTGCTGCGTTGTGGCAGGGGTTCCTCACTGCATCGCCATGGGGGTTAGCGACTGGCAGAAACAGAGCGCCCTGAGTCAGCCCCGTCCCCTACCGCGGCCAGGTGCTTTCATGTTTGAGGCTTTGTCTATGGTTTTACTCGCCCTGGAAGGGAAAATCACTCTTGTGGAAGTAGTTTGAGATGAAAACTTAGCTGCTGTCTGATCCTCAGGCTGTTGTTGCTAGGTGGAGGATGGACACCGATTGTCCCCTCCCTGTGTGGTTGTGCGTGCGCATTGCCCTGTGACTGTGGCCAGGGCTGAGCTTCTTTGTGGTGGTCCCCACTGAGCAACGGGAGTTTGACTCCGAGCTGCGCTTGGCACAGAGCAGGTGGACAGCAACGTGCCTTGAGGATGCGCAGGAGGATGG
>NW_010304754.1:14918-17387 GCF_000700745.2 Antrostomus carolinensis | reverse complement strand
GAGGATGGTCTGCTCCTAGACTCTATGTCTGGATTTGGGAGCTGACAGCTCGTTTTCCATTTTGCTTTGTGAATGTGAAGATGATAACTGCCTCCTGGATTTGCCCATGTGGAGTGAGGCTAATGGGCTTGGCAGTCAGAAGGGTGAAACTGCCAATGTCTTTGATACTTGGAAGGAGCTGTGAGGGACTTGGAGCCCACTCTGCTCCGAGAGAAAGCTGTCCTGTCTGCAGTAGGAGACTTGCCCCGGCTCTCTCTGTGGAGTGCTTGAGGAAATCCTGCAAGCCCCAGCTGGATGTGAGCAGGGTGGTGTGTCTCCGGCCTCACACAGATCAGGCTTTACTTGCTTTCGCAGTGAGGTTCTGGTGCCCGGAGGTGGGGTTGCTGAATGTGCTGAACCAAGCGTTGAGCGAGAGAACCGGCGTCTTCCCTTCCCTGCTGTGCTGTGGGGTAGGCTGGCTGGCTGGATTGCAGTGCCAGAGCCTGGGGATGGCAGGACCTTGCAGGACAACCTGGTTCGTGCAGAGGCCAAGCAGGTCCAGGCTGCAGCAGGAGAGAGAGGTGCCTGGCCGTGTCCCACAGCGCTGCCATCTCGCTGGGGAAGAGGGCACGGCAGGACTGGTGTGGCATCCACTGGCAGAGAGGCTTCCACGTTCTCTCACGCCCACGCGCTGGTCCAGACGCGCACACGCGTACAGAGGCAGGTTCGTACCAGTGTCAACATGCTCGTGCGGATTCAGATGGATCCGTGGTTAAGCGGGCACACCCACACCAACACGGATGCAAATAGAGCCGTGCTGGTGCGGGCCTGCTCGCCATCACGGAGGCAGACGTGTTCGTATTCGCACAGCTCCAGGCTTCCGCTGGCACCGGCGCACGCACACGCGCTCCTGCGCTCACAGACGCAGGCGACAGAGCCGAGCCACAGCGCTGGTCTATTTTTGGGAGCACTCCTAAGAATTGTGAGCGTGTTTCAGATGTTAGAGTCTTAGATGGGGGAAAGCTAGAACAGATGGCTGGAGGGTTCAGAGCAGCAGCCCTGCTGAGAACAGATATTTATAGGCAGATTTAACCCTTGTGTAGTCTCTGGAGCCACGTTTAAAGGAACAGTGGCTGAAGTGAGCGTTGTGGAGCTGAGCAGTGACCTCTGAGGGTGTGCTGCCCTGTCTGGTTCCTGTGAGCCGATTAGCACTGTAGTCCCTGTCTGTGCTCTACCTCTTTATCGGCCGCACGGACGCAGCCTTCCCCAGACTGTAGAGCCCGGTTTCTATAAGCCTCGGTGCAGCTGGACTGGTCATGCTTGTTACTTGCTGTCTGAGCTGGGGCAGCAGGTATCTGCGGCTGCCCTGTGTTTGCGTGACCAGCAAAATGAGGACAAAGATTGTTTTGTCCCTCTTGCCCTGATTTTTTTTTTTCTTTTCTTTCTTTCTTTTTATTTTTTCCTTTTTGCCAGAGGTTACCCAGATTCTTCCGATTGTGTTTTCTTTCAGGCACGCCGTCTTGTAAAGAGACACAGATTAAACCCTGCCCTGTCAGATCCATCGGATGTTTTTACCTGCCCTCGTCTAGGGCCCTCCTGCTTGAGTATTTAGGGAAGACTACAATCTTCTGCTTGCTTGATGAACAGCTGGCTGCAAAGAGGGGAGCACAGCACATTTATGTTGACAGGTCTATTTGCATCCCTTTTTTTTGAGAGCAGCCTGCCTCCTGCTTGGGACCTGAAGTTGTGTTGTATTTAACTGGTATGGTGTGTCTTGCAGTGGCCTTGGCAGAGCTGAGTAACAGCAGCAGGAGAGAGCGATCTGGGGGCAGGCTTGTGCCCAGCATGGGGGTACCAGGGAGGCAGAGCTGAGCAGTACCGGGCTGTTTTCCACTTGTCTTTGCTCTGCTACGCTCCTGTGGACCGGCCGGAGCCGCTTCTGATGTTGGAGGCAGCATGCAGCGGCTGTATGTCAGGCTGTTAGTCCAGAGTTGGGTTCCTGGCCAAGGGTTTCATGCAGATGCTCAATGTACCCTTCAGTGAGCCGAGTTTCTTGTCATGTACCCTGGTCGCATGCCCAGGGGAGCATGAGGCTCTGCTGGAAAGTCTGGGAGCGTGACGGTGCCGGCCTTGCCTTGGCAGAGGACTTTCCAGGGGTGCTGCTACTGTGTCGGGGATCAGCTCCGTGTCTTGGGGGTGTGAATTCAGAGCATCCAGAGTTCTCTGACGTGCTGGGGCTGGGAGATGCAAATCTGCAGGAGAGTGGGAGTATGTTGGAGCTGCTGGCTCCCTTGCTTATTCATCCCAGTTTCAGACGGTGGAGGCTTGGAAAGCAGTTGCTGTCATCATCCCCCCCCCCGCCCCGTACACGGTTGTCTTCTCATTGCTGATGTGTGTATCAAGTGGAGGAGTTCTCAGGTCTCCCAGAAGCTCTTGGTCCCAGGTCAGCACTTGTACCCAGCACTGAAATGTGACTTTGGGGTGAGAAAA
>NW_010304754.1:14654-14884 GCF_000700745.2 Antrostomus carolinensis | reverse complement strand
CCTGTAGCACATCCGGAGAGCGCAGCTGATGCTGCTGGAGACCCAGGTGTGGTGCTGGCAGTGCTCAGCAGCCGGCTCGCAGTCTGCTCTGCTGCCTGCTGGTGTCGGCTGGCAGCTTTGTGCCTGTGGCTGTCTGACTGTATTTTTGTGCCCAGACAAATTAGTAGGAGCCAGGTTGCTCGGCAGGGCCACCGGGCACGCTGCTCCTGTGGCTGGGCGGGGCCTGGTTT
>NW_010304754.1:14231-14588 GCF_000700745.2 Antrostomus carolinensis | reverse complement strand
GGCAGCCACCGCTCTCCTCCTACCTGAGTGGAGTGCGTGGCAGTGGGGACCCACCCATGGGTAACTGCCAGTCCCAGGGATCTGCCCACACTTGCCTGGCCTCCCACAATGGCCCCATTGTTCCTGAGAGGGCAAGGAGGGGGCTGCCTGCAGCTCCCTGGGCATCGTTAACCCTCTGCCTGCCAACAGCAGGCTGCAGGGTGTGCGTGGAGCGGGGTGTCCCATGGGCAGGTGGAGAAGCTCCTACCACCCCTGAGTACGGGGAGGGGAGCGGGGAGCTGCAGGGGAGTGTCAGCCCCTCTCTGCCAGCTGCCTCCAAACCCACCGGTTGCTGCTGTTTTGAGGACAGGCCGCACA
>NW_010304754.1:12432-14103 GCF_000700745.2 Antrostomus carolinensis | reverse complement strand
CCTCGTCCAGCCCCCGCACAGCCGCCAGCGACTCCGCTGCCCTGGCCCCGACACGTGTGCCGGAGCAGGATGTGTCTTTAGGAACGGGATGTTTGGGGTGTTGGGGTGCTAATTCCAGTGGCTGAGGTATCGATGTGGAAGCTGTTTAAAGCAATTCCAGACTGATCAAAGTGCCTTCTTCCTTCCTGTCCTGTAACGTGATCACGGGCCAACGAGCTGCTCGTGTTCTGCTGCGGCTTCTGGTTCCTGTTGTTGCAGAGGCACGGCCTCGCAGGGCACAGGCATGCCTGGCCGGTGTGCCAGCGCTGCCGGGGTGCAGGCTCGAAGCCAGAGCACAGTGTCCATGTGCTTGAGAGGATAACAAGTACCCTGTCACCGGCCAGGAGAGCTGGACCCTCGCGTCCCTCTCTGCTGGCCAGCTCTGCGTTGCCGGTCTTTCCGTAGCAGTGATGCTTTCTGCCAGGCTTGCTTTTCCCCATCAACTGACTCCAGGGATGGATTATAGGGCTGCCTCAGCACCCCTGCTCTGTCGCAGATTTCCTCTCCAGAATCCGTGGGATGAGGGAGAGGAAGAGGCATTTGGATGGCATGCCAAGATTGTGTACAGGGAAACTTTCTGACTGTCAGTCTTCAGAGCTGTCAAGCCCGGGGTGTCTCGTTCTAGCTCGGAGACTTGTGAATCGGCTCAGTAATCCTAATGGATGGGAACTTTAAAACTGAACAGATACTGTGTGAGCGTCACCAAATAGTTCTACAGCAAACCCCGCAGCTGATTTGCTTGTATCGTAACCTGAACAGCTACCCTGCTTCCAAAAGATCTGTTCTCTCCACCTCTCCCACTAGGTAGCCTTTGCACTCTTCCCTCCTTTGTACCCTGGGCTTTGTTGATGCAATAACTTTTCTTTTAGGTATGTTCTGGTTTTTAAATAACAGCATAACTTGAGTTGAGCACGAAGGGCCAAAGGCTGTGAGCACTTGATGGCCCCAGTTACTGTACCAAGTGCACATGAAGCTGCTGCAGAGTCCGGACACCTGGGCTCTGGCCACAGAGACTGCTACAAACCCCAAAGCCTCCGGCGAGCCTCGGGCACGAGGGCAGTAGGAGCATCAGAAGCCTTTGCCCCGCTCTGCACATCGTAAGTGACTGAGACCTCTCTGTCCTGATGGGGACAGCCCCTGGGACAAGTTGCTGTTTGGTCCCTCCTTGCTGTCTGTGGGTGTACAGCTGCTGCTAAGCGGGGGTCTCGCTGCCTCCCCAGGGGTCTGCGGTTAGTGAAATGGGCTGATTTCTGGCTCTTCATGCCTGTTTCTTGTAGGGTGGTTGGAGGCCTGGGTCAGGGTTAGATCATTGCATCTCTAGAGGAGCTCAGTGAGCTGTGGGAGGGTTTGTATAAGAGCACAGTAGCCCCTGGGACTTGGGGCTCGGTCTGTGGGGAAGGCCGTGCCTTTTTGCACCCCTTGAGTGGGAGAAGCTGGGGAATTTCAGCCCAAGGTGAGGAGGCGGCTTCTGGGAGGTGAAGCGCGGTGAGGAGGTGGGGTAGCTGCCCTTTTGGGGTGCACAGCGGGGAAACCCCTCTCCAGATCAGTGCAAGCCTAGACTCTGATGGTAAAGTTGGGTGGGGAGCATAGTCTCCCCTCTCCTCGACGTCTCTCCTTCCCTCTCCAGCCCCG
>NW_010304754.1:12071-12396 GCF_000700745.2 Antrostomus carolinensis | reverse complement strand
GCTGCCACTGCTCAGCAGCAGGATCTCTGCTGCCCGCGCCAATCCGATGGGCACTGGGGAAGGTGAAGGGTTTCCCAGGGTGGAATTTCCTGCGAGGCAGATGTGCGGCCGCTTCCCCTCTGACCTTAAACCCCGATGAGCCTTAGTCATGATGGCATGCAAATAGGAGGCGACGGGGTGGGGGCTGGAGGGAGCTGCTGGGAAAAGGAAGTGACCTCAGCCCGGGTTTAAATATAGAGCCCAGGCTGCGCTGCGTGCTGGGCCTGGCATTTATAATCCTGGAGTTGCGCTTGGCGACTCTCTGCATCTCTTCTGCAGTCTGGGC
>NW_010304754.1:11661-11984 GCF_000700745.2 Antrostomus carolinensis | reverse complement strand
TCTCTCGGCTCCCCCACCCCAGGTGAGCTGGGGTGTGTACATGTGCTCACGTGCACAGGCGCAGTGCTGCAATCCGGGCGGTTTGCTGGCCCACAGGTGCTCCAGCCTCTGCTTGTTGTGCAGATGTGTCCTTTGGACGTGCCAGGACTGGGCGCAGGAAGGGAGCCCAGCTCTTCCCTAACTCGTGTCTGTTTCGAGAGCAAGCTGAGTGCCCTGGGATGCTGAAGGATCTGAAAAATGCCAATAGTCAAGTCAAAGTAGGGCTGTCAGACCCAGCTTTCCTGTGCATGGCTTAAAATGTCTGATTTCCTCTGCTGTGAACC
>NW_010304754.1:7512-11546 GCF_000700745.2 Antrostomus carolinensis | reverse complement strand
GCAGGTGTTCCCCGGCCACAGATGTTTCCTGCTGGGACTGTCTGCAAAGACCGTACCCTTCCTCAGGCTGGAGAGTGGCCTGAGCTTGCCTTGTCGGGCTCAAAGGGAGAGCTGTTGTTTTGGGGGGGATGTTCTGCAGGGTGGTACAGGGTGCCTAGCCCTCGCTTGCAGCGTGCCACAGGCATCCCTGAACGGGGGATGTTCTGCAGGGTGGTACAGGGTGCCTAGCCCTCGCTTGCAGCGTGCCACAGGCATCTCTGAACTGCCTTTCTCCGAGGAACTGCTGCAGGGATGTGGCGCATGGCTCTGCCCTCCAGCACACCCCTCCGCACCCTGTGGAGTCCCCAGTGCGAGGGCTGGGGTGTGGAGGAAGCCCATGGTCTGGGGACAAAGCCCCTGTGCCAGCCTGGGTGCCTGGCATGGGCGGGAGGTGCAATGAGTTGGCCCGTGCTCAGCCCTGGCCAGGCTGTGGGTGCCCTGGGTGACGGTGACACCTAGTGGCTTCATCCCACCCCGGGCCCAGAGGTGGGGTGCTGGATTTGACATCCCAGAAAATCTCCTGGAGCTTCCAGACGCCTGGCGTGAAGCTGGACCAGCCGTGGTGCTTTGGAACCCTTATGTCTCTGTCTTGGAGACAGTGGGCAGGGAAGGGACCAAGGGTGATGTCCTTGTTGACGATGGCTGGTCTGTCACCGGGAGACTTTCTGCTAAAAAGAGCAGAAATTATTGTGTTAATGTTCAGGAGCTCCTCACACAGCTGTGGCATTGCTGGTTCCAGTGCACGCTGCTGGCATCTCATGGGCTTCCTCAGTTATTGACAAAGGATCCTAAAGTGGTTACTGAACTCCAGATGCAGCTGAAGGACCGTCCTTGCAGGCTTAGCTGCGTCCGGCATTTACCCGACACGCGTGACTCTGGGCAAGACCTGCCCCCCTTGTGATTCTGATGGGAAAGTTGTGAGACCTTAAAGGTCTCAGCTACGAGCACTGCTGATGAGAAGAGCTGGTGTAGCAGAGGCCATTGTGAGGCACAGCTCACCAGGTAGGCTTTTTACCATTGCTTGCTCAATCCCAGTAACCCCAGTGCACAAACACAGTGGGAAGATCTTTTAATCCCACGCAGCAACTGCACAGGGAGGTCTATGCTGTGGCCTTGCGCTGCAGCCTGCAGTGTTACCTGCCCGAAGGTTTCCACAGGGAAACTGTCCCCTTCCCGTGAAGGCGAGTTTGTTTTTGTGCTCCCCAGCACAGCCGTGCTGTCTCTCAGACTGGTCTCCTGCCTGGAGCTGCATGTGGCGATGGGACAGCTGACAGTGAGCGGCTGAGGGGTCTGGGTGCAAGGTGCCTGCTGCAAAGGTCTTGTGCATCCCAGTGCTGCCTGCCTGAGCCGCGCCGCTGGCATCTGCAAGCCCAGACCCTCCAGGTGTTTCCCAAAGGCTGCGTGGGGGTGTCCAGCTGTCACAGCAGCCCGTGAATCTGGCCAGATTTCACATACAGCAGGAAGAGATCTTGCCTTGGAGGAAATCGAAGCTCCCTGAGCAGCAGCAGCAGCACCTTTGGAAGGGATTTCTGGCTTTGCTCCCTGATCTACTAGATGCTGTTACACCACTGCAACCTGCCGAGCTGCACTGTGCAGGCGGCTGCGCTGTCCTGTGCATGGGGCACCCGGAGCTTCGGGCAGGTCTCTTGCTGACCCAGCCCCAGCAGGTTGCATGAGCCAGTGTATGAAATAATTCCTCGTTATCATCCCCATAGAGCTGCCTGTGTGACTGTCGAGTAATGTCTGGCACGTGCAGGGTTTCTGTAGGGAACATGCCAGTTGGACTGGGAAGCTGGAAGCATCCGCAGATTTGGTGATAGACCTGGAGACTCCCTGAGCACAGGACGTGAAGCCAGCCTCTGCCTGGGGGTGCAGTGAGCAGCAGAAGAGCGGGAGGGACTGTTGAGCTGGGGGCAAGGAAGTGCTAAGAAAAACTCTTCTAACACCGATGGACCGAAGCTGCGACAGCAGAGAGGCAGTAGGGTGTGGGGCAGAAAGCAAACAGCATTCCCAATTCACCTCGCTCTCTCTGAGCCTCATTTTCCACCCGTGTTACATGGGGATGTCTGTCCCTAGGTGGAAGGGAACATGAATCTGAGGTTTTGTCCTACTAAAGACCTTTGAGACTGGTGGCTAAGCAGCCCTGCTGAAGTGCGCCGTTCCCGAGGCAGCTCCAAATGGCAGGAGGTCAGCAGGGCCTGCCAGAATGGCTCTGAGAACCACTGGGATTGAACAGGTTTTCTCTGCAGAGCCCTCCCATACAGCGGGCGAAGGTACCACCTTTTCTGCCTTTTAGAAGGGTGTGAGAAGGATCCAAGAAATAAATAAAAGAGGAAAGGGGCTTCTGCAGGCTATCGGTCTGGTGGTGTAAGAGCAAGATAATTTCATGATGCATTCAAAGCAGGTGAGACTTGTCAGCGGAGCGTTGCCTGATGTCTCCAAGTCTGTCCGGCCAAAGCAAGGCTCAAAGGAGAACACCCTTAGTGGTAGCAGCCTGGGTTAAGGCTGTTCTTGCTGGCGATAAACACGCCCGCTCAGGGGTCAGGGAGATGCTCCTGCCATCGTTGGTCGTTAAATAGCCTTCTGGCTCGGAGCTCTGCTTGTTGGGCTCGGGTGGCTTCCAGGGCTCGTCTGGCTCTGAGAGCCCATCGCTGTCTCTTGGCTGGAACTGGCTGGGTGACAGCAATGCTGTTTCACTACTGTTTTTGAGGGTTTTGTTTCTCACTGGAACAGACTCAAAACCCATTGAATGGTCTTGCGAAAAGGGTTGTTTTGGAACAACCAGTTTTGCGTGGAAAAGGTCAAGTCTCTGATTCGAGTCTTTTTCTCAAATCAGAAATGAACCAAGAGTCTCGGACTTCAGAAATCCTGCTTCTGGAAATCTTGTCGTCGGCTTTGCCTCTGTGAAATACTCTGACTTTAATGAAATAGTATGATATTTCTTTGGAGGTGTTCCAGCCCCTTCTGCTGTTAACCACGGGAGGAATAGGTAATCTAGGAGTGGGATTAGGCAGCGTGCCCATCATCTCATCCAGATTTGGGGTTAGAAGTATTTCAGGAGGGGGTCTTTGGGGTCTCTCCTTTTGATGTTCTCTGCCTAATGCCTTGCTTCAAGAAGCCCTTGAGCTTGCTTAGGACCTCTCATTTCCAAAGCCAAGGTGTTCCACTTGAGTTTGTGGTGGCGTCCGCAGGACGTTTTGGATCAGGCTTGTCCCGGGATTGCTGCATGTAGTGAGTGGGTGGGTGGTTATCAGCATCACAATGTGCTTAGAGGGCGTTTGCAATGGCAACCTGGTCTTGTTCCTTCCTGAACTGGCTGGCAGAGAGGGGCCGGGTGACTTTCCGCTCGTTGCATCACTCTGTCATGACCCGTTTTGTACGTTGGGTGTTGGTGAGCTGCAGGGCATGTCAGTACAGCTCAGGAGGGGCCTGGGTTCTGGTGGTGGCTGCCTGCGCAAGTCAGTAGTCGGTCTGGGTTTCGCAAGAGCTCTCCCCAGCATCTGGATGGAGGGAGTTGTGGCGAAGCTCCTTCCTATTTGAGTCGTGGTGACTCTGGTTTCCCGGTGTTGGGGGAGCACGGCAGCAATGTCAGCCAGCACGGAGACGTGGAAGCTGCGGGGCACGCCGGCTGGCAGGCTCTCCTGCCCCGTTGGGAGGCAGGCGTGGGCTCCGCATTCTTGCGGCAGCGTTGGGAATCTGCGTTATCGGCCTTCGGAGCGAGCGGGAGCATGATTCACCAGAAAGTCCTCCGGGAACACAGTGGGGTTTCAGGTTTCTTGAACTATCAGCTAGCAATTCCGGGATTGGGAATATGTCAGCCCAGTCTCTCCTCGCCCGGAGCTTCCTCCTCCCCCTCTGCTGCTGTTCAGACCATACTGGAGGAGACTTACTGAAGGCAGTTTTTGTCGTTTTTGTTTTGAGGTTTCTTGTTTGCTGAGGTCCCAGTCTTTGATTTAAAGCTGTGACTTTTCAGATGTACCAGGCGCAAATACTCT
>NW_010304754.1:5989-7459 GCF_000700745.2 Antrostomus carolinensis | reverse complement strand
AGGCTGGCTTGTCCCCCCGTTTAATGATGGGGGCATCCAGGCACCCAGAAACAGTACGTGTTGCTCAGGGTCACTCGTGGGATCGGTGGCAGCCGGGGGCAGAAGTCTCAGCTCCTTGCTTTAACCACTGGGAATTAAGTTTGCTATTGTCTTTATAAC
The DNA here is from genome assembly GCF_000700745.2 of Antrostomus carolinensis. Taxonomy (NCBI): domain Eukaryota; kingdom Metazoa; phylum Chordata; class Aves; order Caprimulgiformes; family Caprimulgidae; genus Antrostomus; species Antrostomus carolinensis. The sequence continues at coordinate 7,300 of NW_010304754.1, read as the reverse complement.
TACTGGGCTGGAGTGGGTGTGTTGCTAAATTGCAGAGGGAGCCAGATTTCTATGCAATCTCCTTTTTGTCATGTTCTCTTCAAGATGTTTTGCATCATTTGTCTCCCTGTGTCAGTGCATTTACTTTCTAATTAATTCTGTTCTGCGGCCCAGATGTGTGGCATGCCTGCTGGAATCCAGTTTGAATCTAGGGGCGTGTGCGAGGAGCTCGCAGCAATCGAGATGCCTATTGCCATGCTGCCACCAGTCAGATGGGAGGCCGGGGTGGATCCCCGCTTTGCATCTGCAACGGGATCCAACTGTTGCCGCTCCTGAAAGCGGAGCAGAATCCGCAGGCAGCTGCTTCTGGCATTTCTCCCGTTAGGAATTGCGAGGGGAGCGCAGTCAGTCTCAGTGAGGGCTGGAAGAGGAGGGCTTCCCAAGGCTGAGCCAGGGCCCCCGTCAGACCAGGGTGGGAGGCCGGGGTGGATCCCCGCTTTGCATCTGCAACGGGATCCAACTGTTGCCGCTCCTGAAAGCGGAGCAGAATCCGCAGGCAGCTGCTTCTGGCATTTCTCCCGTTAGGAATTGCGAGGGGAGCGCAGTCAGTCTCAGTGAGGGCTGGAAGAGGAGGGCTTCCCAAGGCTGAGCCAGGGCCCCCGTCAGACCAGGGTGGCTTTCTGTCCTGCAGCTGGCTGAGGCGAGGCATTGGGTGTCCTCCCTGGAGCACCAGCCGACTCCCAAAAGGAAGGAAGAAAATAGATGCCCCCAAAATGTGACATTCTGGAGGGACCTCGTGGGCAGTGAGGCTCATCCATGCTGCAGGCAGCGTCTGAAGGTTTTGTTGTGGTGGCTGCCAGGTCCTTTGGTATCTATGTGTGTGTTCCCTTCAGTCTGACCTGCGAACTAGAGGGACAGGAGGTGCATCTCGAACGTTAGTCTCTGGACTCTGCGGGCATGGTCTCAGCGGGGCCCTGGTTTTCTTCCTCCCTCCCAGGGTATTTGCATGCCCGTGCTGTGCTGTACTAGGGTCGTGCTGCAACACTGCTGAGCATTCACGTTTTTGGCAAAGCTCTTTGGGATCTATTTGGAACACGGTATCGTGTCTATGCAGATGTGCCACAGGCAGACCTGCCTCTCCTAGCCTATGGCTGACACGGATGGTGGTGGGAGCACCCCTCGGCAGGTCTCGCTGCACCGCGGTGTCAGTTGGTCTGCGACCCCCCGGACTGCGGCGCGATGCGTTGCGGAGATTGCCGAGCACGGCGCAGCAAGAGGGGGGCTCTGGGCCACCAGCAGCGGGAGCTGCTGCAGGGCTTGCTTGCTGGAATG
>NW_010304754.1:5583-5945 GCF_000700745.2 Antrostomus carolinensis | reverse complement strand
GCCCAGCCAGAGGCTGCAGGCAAGCGTGTGTGCTTAATGCTGCAGCCTGTGCCATATGGACCTTCTCCTCCTCCCCGCTTGCCCTCTCTGTGTCTCCTTCCCCACTCTGCTCCCCTCCCCCTGCGCCCGGTTTGACAGAGCAGTTGGGCAGGCACTGGGACGGCAGCTCTGACATAAATCTCTCCTGGTGTGGAATGAGGGGTATAAATATCCAGAGAGTGATGTGATCTTTCCAGCTGCTATTAATAGGTCCCTGGAGAACAAGAGCGAGCGAGCGAGACTGGCTGACACTTAAAGGGCTAGCAACTCCCTTATGTGCTGTGAAAATTAATCAGCGCTGTGGCTCACCGTCTTCCTCCCGG
>NW_010304754.1:0-5560 GCF_000700745.2 Antrostomus carolinensis | reverse complement strand
GAGGGGCGTGGGGAGGAGGCAGAGGAGGAGGGAGCAACTAACCACTCGCTAGTTAGGAAGCGGCGATAGGCCAAGCCGTGCACGACCGATCCCGCTAACTAACGAGGAGTGCCTGGGCGGGCTGCGCGGTGCCGCTGTCTGTGCAGGCTGCTCTCGGTCGGGCCCCGCGTGCGGCGTGCCAGCCAGCCAGCCGGCGGCCCAGCCTTGCCTCTCAGGGAGGCAGGTGCCGAGAAGTCCCTTTTGCAGCCAGGGAACGCACTGGTGGAGGGAGGATGGCACCGCTGCAGCCTGTGCCTCGCGGCGAGCGCCGGCTTTCGGGGATTGCGGGTCTGCCGAGCGGGCTTTGCTCTGTGCCCGCCTGGGTGCCGTTCTGGGTGCAGTGTTTTGCCTCAGCAGAGCCAGCCCTTGGCTTTGGCCGATGGCGTGCCTTCAGGCCCACCTTCGGCAAGCCGGGAGTAGCGTGCATAGTGTCGCTGAGCTCTTGCGGCGCTGTTTAGAGATGCGAGGTTTGGTCTGGAGCCGGTGCTTCCTGTCCCTGGGTGGCAGGAGAAATCTCTGCGCAGCATCTGGCTTGCGTGGCCCAGATGGGAGGAGCGGACCACGGGCCCAGTAACCCCCACACGCTGGGAAATTTCTCTGCTTGTGCGCTGGAAAGGTTCTTGAGTGCGTTGTGGGGGTGTCATGCAAAGCACATAGCAGATGTAAGCAAACGGAGAGTAATACCTCAGCTTCCATGAACGCCTGGTTTACTCTCCTTCCTGCCTGCTCCCCGAGATGTAAAGAGCACTGTGACAGGGTGTGGGGGTCTCTACAGCTTTGGGGTCACTGGCTGGGGTAGGGAGGAGGCTGTAGCAGGGGCATGTGGGGTCCTGATGCAGGAAGAGTTACGTGCTCTAGATGAAGAAAGCCAGGAGTAGTTCTCCTGGGGACGTGCATCTTTCTGTGCTGGGACTGTCCTGAGGGCTTAGCAGTGAACGAGGTTTGGGCTGGGAGCCGTCGGTGTGTCCGAGCTGTGTCCGAAGGTCAGGGACATCCTCCGACCGCTCCGCTCGCCCCTGAGGTGAGGCTGGCTGACATCCCACACTGCTTGTGCTGTGTTGAAGAAGGCTGCTTGCTGCAAGTAGGAGGTACTCATAGGGCAGGAGGGATGCGCCCTGCAGTTACCAGGGTTGTCTGTTGAACTGCGGGTTGGCAGCAGCCTTCCAGAGCAGGCGATGTGCTCAGGTACCGTGGAGCCGCATCCCAGTCATCTCTAATGCCTGTGCAGAGCTCCGAGGGGAGGAATCCCAGTGTGAGCTTAAGAGACTCTGCCAAGGCAAATGGATCCTGCAGGGAGGGCTGCAGCAGCGTTGCTCAGTTGCACGCGCGTCCTCCAGCCCAGGAGCCTGCATGCTCTGCCCTAACCACCTCTTCCCCGAAACGCTCTGCCTCAGCCTGCGGGGCTGTTCGGAAGGCTGGGCTGGGTCTGGAGCAGGAGAGCCTCACCCTGCTATCCTGTTAAGAGACTCTGCCAAGGCAAATGGATCCTGCAGGGAGGGCTGCAGCAGCGTTGCTCAGTTGCACGCGCGTCCTCCAGCCCAGGAGCCTGCATGCTCTGCCCTAACCACCTCTTCCCCGAAACGCTCTGCCTCAGCCTGCGGGGCTGTTCGGAAGGCTGGGCTGGGTCTGGAGCAGGAGAGCCTCACCCTGCTATCCTGGCAGGCCTGTGGCACGTTGCATCATCCCACTGGGCTGGAAGCTGCTGCTGCTGCTGCAGTGGACGCTCCCTCACCGAGGGCCTTGGAGCAGGGGCTGGAACGGTCCCTCAGGCCCCTGGGAGAGACAGCTATACCGCTTAGCTGATGAGTGCCTGTGCTTCCCAGCTCTGCCCTTGCCTTGCAACCCACCACCGCCTCCTCCTCCTCAACTGCCTCAACCTTCTCAGTCCTCCCCTGCCCTGTCCCAGCTTTCCCTTTCTAGGCTCGCATCAAGACCATTTTCTGTCTGCTCAGTTGTCCCCGGTCTGTTTTGCAGAGCAGAGGAAACTTATTTAGCAGCAGAAGGGGTCCCTGAAACCAGTAGGGCCCCAGATTTCTGTTCAGGGTCACAAAATTGTCTGAGCTCTGGGAACACCTGTGAAATATCCCTAAGGATCCTTCCACTCACCAAAGGGCCAGGCCGGCATGGAGCACCCCATTCTCATCATGGCCTCGGAAACGAGGGCTCTCGGGTCTGTGCCTGTGCCTTGGAGTGCCAGCAAACCCACCGTGCCTGGGTGGGAGTTTGCTGCTTGTCCGTACGCAGCTACCTGCGGAGCAGGATCCTTTGCTGGAGGGGGCCAGGGCTAATCCCCAATGTGAGCGGCTCTGGGTTGTGCCTCACCACAGGCTTTGTCTCGCAGGTGCGAGGGGCATCGTGCCCACCCGCTGCCCTCTTCTCTTGCAGGTTTCTGACCGACGGGCCTGGGAGCTCCCTCCACTGGCGCTGTGGGAAGCTTTAGCCAATCCAATGCACCCTGACAACAAACTGCCCAGCCATGGCAAGGCAGGCAGCAGCGGTGCCCCAGCCCAGCACCACAACGTGAGCCAAGCACCCACCTGCAACCTGGGCTCGAAGGGTGTGGGGGCGGGCAGCCATGGCAGCAAGGCCACTCAGATCTCCCCTGGCAACTCTGGACTGAAAAACAGCCAGAACGCTGTCCCAAACTTCAGCTCCTTGAAGGGCAAGGTGAAACGGGAACGAAGCATCTCGGTGGACTCTGGAGAACAGCGAGAAGCCAGCACCCCTTCACAGGACGCAGAATCAAAAGGTAATACTCTCCTAAACCTTGCCTCAGCATGTCCTCCTTGCAGTTGCTCCAAGCATCCTGGCAGGACCTGGGATGGGAGCAGCTGCGAGCATCTTGGGTTTCTGTGCTGCGGCTTCTGTCTGGGCTTGTCCTGGCTGCCTGCGTGTCTTTGCATCGCTGCTTGTCGCATCCACGGTTTCTGGGACCACAATGGCTGAACGTTGTCTTTGCATTTCATTCCCTCAACTGTTTGTTACACCGAGAATCTGGGGCTCTGTGTTTCATGGGCCACTGAGGCCAGCTAAGCGAGAGCGTGGCTCGCTGAAACTGCGCCCAACACCCCTGCTTTGCAGCATGCAGACTCTCAACTTGGGACTGAGTTGAGTCGTTAGTTCTGTCTCCTCGCTGTTGGCAGAGAGCTGCCTTTGTGGTGTTCTCGCAGCTGCCTGGCGACTCGGTCGTGGTTTGTGAGGAGGTGCTGCGAGGGTCGCTGTCTGAACAGTTCTGTGGTTTTGTCAGCAATGGATGACTCTTGTGTTACAGCATGTGGCTTCTAGAAAAGGGCTGAGTCAGTGCTTCCAAACCCTCTGGCTTCCCTGTCCTCACCAGCCTTCCCTGCAGCCTCTTGCATTCTATCAAGCCCCGTGCTCAACGGCTGCACGGGACGCGTGAGCAGCTTTGCAGGGAGTTGTCCAAGGAGAAATCCCAGTGGTGCCCTTGGTTCCAACCAAGACATCCAGTCCCCAAAACGCAGAGCTGCCGTTCTGGCTCGTGCCCCTAAACATTTGGTTTCACAGCCAAAGCTGTGTCGCCTGACTGGCTTAGGCCAGAGCTGTGCCTTGGAAGAATGGGTAGAACGTACCTGAACAGACCTCCTGCCCCCAGGAGAGCTCTCCCCATTGCCTTGGGGGGTTACTGTATGCCGCCCATCATAAGCATTTGCAGCTTTATCCCAGGACTGTCTTGTAGCCCAGACTTCCACAGGAAGATAATTAAAATGCCTTCATGGGGAATGCCCAGATCTCCTGTGTTCCTGCTGCAGTGCACTGATAGCTCATGTGAATGTGGCATGGGAACCGCTAGATGATGTGAAAAAGGGAGGCTGGACAGTGTCAGAGTTAAAGCACAGCACTGGAAGTTACCCATCCTGCGTCAGATTCCTTTCCCCGAGTCCCTGAGTGCCTTTAGGGAAGCTGCTTCCTCTCTGAGCTGCAGCTTCTCTGAGAAGTGGGGGGAGCATCCGAGTTTACAGAGGGTGTCAAGGCCCCTGCCCAGCTGTCTGCGAAGGGCAGAGTCTGTCTGTTGTTCCTGCAAAGGATATGAACATACCCTCCAATTCCATTTTCAGGTTTTAGTTGCTAAATCACAGACCCCTTAAATTTAGGGTTAATGCCCAAAGCTCTTCAGTTTGGAACAGCAGCTGGCCATGTCCTGTGTTTGCAGCCAGACAGTAAGAAACACATCTCAGTCTAAGCCAGTACCTCTCACAGGCCAGTCTCACCAGCTCTGACCACAAAGACAAGGAGCCCAGACTGAGCAGATACTTCAGGATCTTTACCAGCCCCTGCCAGGTCTCCTCAGCTCTCCCAATGCCTCTGTCTCTTTGCAGGTGAGGTGGCTCCCCGTAGCAAGCGACGGTGCGTGCTGGAAAGGAAGCAGCCGTACAGTGGGGACGAATGGTGCTCTGGGCCGGACAGCGAGGAAGACGACAAGCCCATCAGCAGTGCACACAGTGAGTGTCTACCTCCTTAGCCGCTCGGGAGCTTGCGTAAAGCCAGGTCCTTCCTGCAGCTCAGCAGAGCAGATGGCACTGGCACCTCTAGCTTTGCCTGGGTGCGCTGGCTTAGCCAGGTGTGTGGCGTGTTGGGCCAGTTGTTGTGTTGGGATAATGTTTGCAGCCACGCAGTCAGGTGTGGGACCTGTTTTGTGGAGATGCTACTGAGATGCTGGAGGAGAAGGTGTTGAGGTTGAATGTCCTTGCTGTGCCTTGCTCTGGCCACGCTAGCAACAGAAATGCCGTCTTGACAGCATGCCTGGGTTAACCCTGGTCACAATGGCAGCCAGCCCCTTGGTGCAGCGGCTGCGTCTGTGCCAGGCCATCCACCTGGCTCTCTGCAGCTGTGCTTTATAGAGGCAGGTGAGGCTGAAGAAGCTCTCAGGCTCTTGACAGCAGTTCAGGCAGGGCTGAGCTGGCCAAGGTGTGCACTGTTTGGGGCAACAAACTGGAGGTCTCTCCTATTTTCCAAAAGCATCAAAACTCTTAAGTGGTTTGGGTTTTTTTTATATCTAGAATTCAGTTTACTTTCAAATTGCAATGGGGAGAATATCTGAGAGAACAGGGGCAAGGTCCTGTGGGGCCCAAGGGCCGCAGAGCTGATGGAGAACATGGAAGTGTGCAAAACCAAGTAGAAGGTGTCTGCTGGTGCACCATAACCATCCGGGATGTTCCCTGCGCTTCTTGACACAGTCCACGACCCTCCTGGGAGGGGAATGGTGCCGCCTCTCTGTCACAGCCTGCTCCAAGATCTGCCTGATTCGAGCTGGACAAGGTGGGGCTGTCCAGGAGCAGGGCTGACAGCAAGGCAGCGCCTGTGTCCTCATACCAGCTTCCCAGTGATCTCTTTTTCTCTTCAAGTGCTGCTGTGCCAGGGCCAGGCTGTGGCCAGTGGTCACGGGGGATCTGCAGGGAGGTGGGAGGGGGACAGGCCAGCCTGCCTTGGGGCTGTAGTGTGTGTGAGGAGCTAGGCAAGAGGAAGGCGCTGCACGTTCCTGGGAATCCTAATGCTTATTAAT
>NW_010304753.1:0-2699 GCF_000700745.2 Antrostomus carolinensis | reverse complement strand
CTCTAAGGAAGAGCTGATCCAAGATCAAGACAACATCCTACCGAGTAAATAACCCATCATTGGCTCCTCAGGTTTGGATGTGACAGTTTTGTTTTTAATGGAATTCATTCAAAACTCAACGACTCTATTAACCAAAATTAAAAATAAAAAAGAAGAAGAAGAAGAAGACAATCCCATTATTCTGCAGTATTTTCATCTGCATTTAAAGCTGGTCGTTAACCTCCGAGGCTCGTTTTTATTTGTTTTCATTAGTTCCTCCAAAGTAGAGCTCGATTACTGCGGTCAACCCTCTGAGGAGGAAAGAGAAACGCTTCCCCCCAACACCATGAGCTCTAAATTCATGTGAAAACAGAAGAAAATATCATCTCATGGCATGAGGTTGACCCAGTTGGAGGAACTGGGGGGACTGGGAGGACAAGGGGGGACAGTCTGGGTAAGGAAAGGGCTGGTGGAGTCCACAGCTCCTGCTGCAAAGCTGCACGTCTTCAACCTGGTGCTCAGCAAGTCGGGTGGGAAGCTTGGTGGTACCCAGTTGTGAGCTGGGTTTTGGGGTGAAAGTAAGAGGGAAAAAAAGGGAAAAAAGGGGGGAAAAGGGGAAAAAAAAGGGGAAAAAGGAAAAATAATTTTGAAAAGGGAAAAGGGAAAAGGGAAAAGGAAAAAGGAAAAAGGAAAAAGGAAAAAGGAAAAAGGAAAAAGGAAAAGAAAGAAGGAAAAAAGGAAAAAAAGAAAAATGAAAAAAGTTAAAAAGAGGGAAAAGGGGGAAAAAAGAAAAATAAAAGAAAAAGGGGAAAAGGGCAAAAAAGTGAAAAAGAGAAAAGAAAAAGGAGGAAAGAAGAAAAAGAGGGGAAAGGGGAAAAAAGAAAAATGAAAAAAGAAAAAAGACAAAAGGGGGAAAAGGGAAAAAAGGGGAGGGGGGAAAAAGGGAAAAAGAAAAATGAAAAAAGGGGGGATAAAAATGGGAAAAAAAATAAAAAGGGAAAAAAGAGAAAAGAAAAAAGGAAGAAAGGAAAAAAGGGGAAGAAAAAAGAAAAAATAAAAAGGGGAAAAAAAAGGAAGAAAGGAAAAAAGGGGAAGAAAAAAAAAATAAAAAGGGGAAAAAGGAGAAAAAGAAAAAAGGGGAGGAAATGGAAAAAGAAAAATTAAAGAAGAGGAAAAGGGGAAAAAGAAAGAAAAAGAAAAGGGGAAAAGAAAAAAGGAAAAAAGGAAGAAAGAAAAAAGAGGGAAGAAAAAGGGAAAAAGAAAAAAGAAAAAAGGAAAAGGGAAGAAAAGGGAAAAAAGAGAAAAAGAAAAAAGAAAGAAGGAAAAAATAAAAAGGAAAAAAGCAGGAGGAATGAAAAAGAAAAATGAAAAAAGGGGAGAAAGGGGGAAAGGGGAAAAAGGTAAAAGGGAAAAGAAAAAATGGAGAAGCAGAAAAGAGAAAGGGAAAAAGAGAAATTAAAAAAGAAAAAAGGGAAAAGGGGAGGAAGAGAAAAAAGAAAAAGATAAAAGAAAATGGAAAAATGGAAAAAGGGAAAAGGAGAAAAGGGGAGAAAAGGGGAAAAGAAGAAAGGGAAAAAAGAAAAAATGAAATAAAATTTTAAAAGTGGGAAGGAAAAAAGGGAAAAAGAAAAAAGAAAGGGGAAAATAAAAAATATAAAAAAGAAAAAATGGAAAATATAAAAGAAAGAAAAGAAGGGGAAAGGGAAAAGAGGGGGAAAAAAGAGGGGAAAAGAAGAAATAAAGAAATATAAAGGAAAAAAGAATAGGAAAAAAAGAGAAAAGGGAAGAGTGAGTGTTCCCAAGTGTCTCTCTGCAAGGGGGGGAGCGCTGAGCGTCGCAGAGATTAATCCCGAGCTTTGCCCTACAGAGGAGACATTGTTTTTTAAAGCCTGGAAACTCGTCCCTAACAGAAACTGGATTACACTGGGCCAGATGTCAGAGCTTCTTGGAAACAATATGGGGTTGTGTCGATCTCATCCCATCCTCATTAAAAAGATTAAAAGTATTTCCTATAGTAAAATAAAAAATAATCAAATAATAATCATAATCATCTGTATTTTCAAATGGGAGTCACAGTTTCCTCCTGCTTGTCTTCAATCCCAGCAGCTGAATTTCACTTTAATGAGATGTCATTTTGGAGAATGGTTTAACATCCTTTCAAAAAAAAAAAAAAAAGAAGAAAAAAAATAAAAAGTGGAAAAAAATAAAAATTTAAATCTAAGCTCTAAACCTCATCAAAACCACGTCGAGATGATGAAAAGAAAATTTACCGTACAGCCAAAAGAAAAGAAAACAAAATAGAAGCCGCCAATTCGCAGAATCCATGACACGGCCGTTTCGAAATGGGATGGAAAAAGCTTTGCCAAGTTATCGGCTTAAACACGGGCTCGGTGTTTACTCGTCACTTTCATGTCAACTGAATTGGGGAAGAAGAAAAAGAGAAAGAAAATTGACAGGAACTTTAAGGCCATTAGTCACATTTGGACTCTTTTTTTGCAGATTAACGTGTCAAAAGGAGCGGAGGGAGACGGGTGTTTTAGTATCTTGATTAAAGAAAATTAACTCCTGCTGGCCTCAATCTCTGTCCGTAGGATAACGATGCTCAAGATCCTTCACCAACATGCAAAGAACTCCCAAGCAATCGGCTTCAGGAGCCAAAATCCCACCAGAGCATCATCGGAATGAGATTGATCACAGAATCACAGAGTGGTGGGGGTTGG
>NW_010304752.1:3179-19335 GCF_000700745.2 Antrostomus carolinensis | reverse complement strand
CCCCACCCCAGGGAACAAATCTGCGATGTAATTGCAGTGAAGTTTCACTTTGTGTTCAGAGGAAAAAAAAAAGAGTGTTCTGCAGCAAAAACAGGGCATTCAAAGGTGTCCTGCTCCTCAAGTGTTTGTAAAGATGCTGGTTCCTAAACACAAGTAGGCAGGAAGCAAAAATAGGTAGCTTTGCATAGCATTAATTTATAAGAATTGACTGTACTTCAAATGCAGTTTTTCCTACCATCTAGATTAGATTCATCAGTAGCCAATCTAAATGTCTAACTGAAGAGTAGCTTTCTGAAGAGTCTGTAACTGTCGCTTGGCTTCATCCTTCTCTGTTTGTTCCTAAGGTTTCTTTCCTCTCTTGTTTTCCTTCTGAAACAACAATGCACTCTATTTTGGGGTTGCTAGTCATGATTCCAGGAATGGGAATCCAACTCTTGAGCACAACAGGCTTTACATAGTAACTTCTTGGCAGAAATTCAGAAATGCTTCGACCAAAGGGAAGGAAAAAAAGGACCCAGAATAAGGGTAACTTGAAATGAAAGACACTCACAAAAAAAAAAAAAAAAAGGTGGAAAAAAAACCCCATAAAAAATACCTTCAGAACATGAAAGACTGAAGTATTGAGATAAATTGTGATATTTGTTTTTCATGCCTAATTGAAAGCTTTTTGCTACTCTATCACCAAGTATCATGAATACTAAGATACTTCTCTTCTAAACGTGTATGTGTATACGGGAACATTCTAACCCCAAGCTTGCCAAACATCAAGTCCTTCTGTTTGCTCTCTTTTTAAAATTAACTCTTGATGAAGGAATAGTTCCATTCAGCAAGGAAAGGAGTTTAAGGTTCCCCTAAGTCTGGGGAATTAGCATAAGAATGGTCCTGGAAATGATGAACTGTCTAAAAGATTATTCTGCTCACAAACAAATGATTCACTGTTCAGGGTACCTGCATGGACCCTGGTTCTCTCTCCTCCCCCCCTATCTCCACCCCCTGCAATACTGGAGAGATTTCTTTGGAGACAGGGCCACAACATGAGATTGACCATTTTGGCATGTGTCTCTTTATGTTTTCCTTCACAAATTCTTTCCCTCTTTCTAATTATTTTTGCCCATGCTTTGCCCCACTAATCATCTCTTCTTGGGATGACTTGTCCCAGTTGGCAGGAGATGGACATCTAATATGGTGCTTCTATCACACCTCACAAGGCCTGAAGAAGTAGGTATTCTCTTCAGTTCTGTCTTGCAACAGTTCTTTTTGGGTTTAAAACCCCCCAAATCTCTGTTATTTCACTTTACCTTTCCCTTTTCACCTTTATCTTGCCTCCCTCCATCCTCAAATAAGTTAACAGAGAAAGAAGAGGAATGCACAGGTAACAACAAAATACACTTTTCGGAGGAAATGACATGCCCAGTTATTGCCAAGGTGAACTACCTCTCTTCTTTCAATGTTTATTTATCTGTTGCTAAACACACCAAAGCAGCTATCATATTTTAAACACAGTCTTTTTCAAGCTATTTAATAAAGTGTACTGTGCATTTATGACTCCTTAACCAGAAAACCATACCCTAATGGATATATTTCAAGTTCCTGACCCAAAACCCTTAATTAACTGTAAAACCAACATTCTTATTCTTCTTCAGAGGAGTATTATGTTAGCAGATTTGGAAGTTAGTTCTGAAGGGGACTGCTTTTATAGTACCACAGATCCTAAGGGGGGGAAGTCATTTTCTATTCCAAGAAAACATCCACCACTAGCACCAGTGAGAAGCAGAGCTCTGGGTTTTTGGGTTTTTTGAAGCCTTAATGACTAGTTTTTATTCCATAATCACAGCGCACCCTTTTCACCTGATGACTTTTGTTCAGTCTTCAGCACACTTCCTTTCCTGTTTCATCATTCATCAGCAATGAGGTCATTAATTTTAAATGGGAGACTCTCAGTAACCAACAGAGAATTTCATTGTAAATCAAAACTTCTCCAGCTGATAAGTTAATTTGTCAGTAAGGCGCTCGGCAGCCCTTTTGTTTTGTGTGGAATTTTCCAGACAGTCCTCTAGGCTGACACCACAGAAATCAGGATCACCATTTACTATGGGCCTTCAGTCTTGAGGGAGGTCCTAAAAGAAAACAGAGATGACATATTTTCCCCTGCGCTCCCAAGGTCTCCACACCTACAACTATCTCTGTTCTACTGTCTGCTGGCATATGTTTGATCATACTGCCAATGTATGGATGCATGCCAAAAAATGTGTATGGCCATTAAGGAACATTTGTTCTCTGGATGAAAGGGCCCCTTTACATATGTCTGTCCTGAAAAAAAACTTGGACAAAAGCTTAATCTTCAAGATATGACAGCTAACAAACTCATTACAATACATATGGAGGAGGGAACAAGTAGGATACAACAAGGAGACCAAGTAGCTCAGATGTCCACTAAATATTCACATCAAAATAGCAACCAGAAAAAAGCTCTGGAGCCAGTAGTGGAACCGTCTTTTTATCAAACTAGGTGCAGATAGCTGTGCTGAGGAAACTCCACAACACAATGCAGGATCTGGAATATGGAACTTCTGTTAAAAATCATGTGGAGCCTGGTGAAGCTCAGCAAATTGAAACATGTTGAATTAGCACAAACTTCTCTGTCCAAATAAATCTTACAGGCCAGATTGTCTCCTCTGTTATGACCTGAGTTTGCCCTATGCAAATTGTAAGGTCAAGGAAAGGAAGAGAAGCAAGCATGTGCTTGCTTCAACAGTGCTCTAACCACATATAGGCTATGCCAGTTAGGGCAGCTGAGCTTCAGTCTAAGTTGGTCTGAGTCTGGCCTGAGAAATCAAGAACATGATGCTTTCTTCACTCCTCCTGTGCTATGCAGAGCTTTGGCACAAAGCCGTGCTTCACCTAGCATGCATGCTCCAGAAACCTGATTTTAAGTGAGGGTCATCTCTCATACCAGTGTATGTGGACAAGTGAAATAATGGCAAGTCACTCTTCTATTTGGGACACTATCTTATGACAGCTGTCCAGTACAGCATTGCCCAGTGTTGCTCTAATGGTCTGAAAACCAACCCTTGCTGTAATTCGTGTTGCTTTATATGCAGAAGGGACTAGCAGGAGTTTCCAGGAGGAAAATGGATGGAGATAGAACTTTGGAGAGCTTCTGCATGTCTGGTTTCTCACTCTGAACTTCCAAGGAGAAGGAAGAGTATACACCTGTGCATTTATTCCTGAGAGATGACATTGGTGATGGAAATGTGCTTGGAAGAGCAGCAGTGACTATTCCAGAAATGTGCATCTGCTTCCACTACTGCTCCCTCACTGCTGCTCTGTCTCTTTACTTTTGATCATGGCATCTTCACAGCTGTCCTTTTTCTCTCTCTTTTTCACCTTGGAAACAATTCAGTTCCCTTTTCCAGGTGATGTTTGAGGCAATCGCTTTGGTTCTCACAAGCTACAGAAGTGAGAGAACCAGAGCTCCATTCTGACAGCCCTGCCCCTGCTTCCTCTTGGCCCAGACCATCAGGATCACAGCCAAAGCAGCCCAGGATTAATTATGGAGCTGTGCAAGACAGGAGACCCTTGCTACTGGAATTATTGCTGATATCACAAAATATTTTGACTGCTTTTAGCCATAGGGCTTGATCCTGTTAGCAAGCCACACATGGACCTCTCATTAGCATTATGGGTGTTCCACAGGCAGGTGGCCAGAGACTACCAGCCCTCCTCAGAAGCATCTAACAGATCTGCATAGGACTATGAATGAAGCATACCAACATGTGATTCTCCACATGTAACACAAATGCAGCCTTACTGCTGAAGTGTTGCAGTAGTTGGAGGAACATGCTTCTCAGATCCTTTCCCAGAGTTTTATGATTCAGGGTAGTTAACTGGAAATGCAAAAGCCAGTCGAGTCGCTGGGTGGCTGCTCATATGGAATTTTGATGCATCTGTAAAGGGGAGAGAAGTTGGCTTGTAGCATACTTTTTGCTATCAAAGGCATGCTGGGCAGTAAAGCTAATTGCGTTACTCTTTGTTCAAACAAAAACACTTGAAAGCAGTTCTATCTAGCTATGTGAATATGTGCATGGAGCTTGTCTATCTGACTTGCAGAAAAGTGAAAATGTCTGTCAATGAAAGAAAGAAAGAAAGAAAGAAAGAAAGAAAGAAAGAAAGAAAGAAAGAAAGAAAGAAAGAAAGAAAGAAAGAAAGAAAGAAAGAAAGGTGTCAGTACTACCTCATGGCGAATTTTCCCTCCAGTTTCTAACCAGTAATATAATCAAGGTTTTTTATCATAAAACAAATTGCAACACAAAAAAACCCTACCAAAACAAGACACACCATTGCATATGCTGCATCTCAAGGGAAAGGATGAGAGAATAAACAGCACTTAACAGATGTTGTTCACATTGCTTCATGCATTGTCAGACACTACAGTTCTAAGCATGGTGAAAGAGCCCATAGACGTAGAGTAGGGTCACTAATCATGCACCTTATTTAGGAAAAGCTAAGAAATAATAAATTTATTATTTATAGACAATTTAAATATTATTTATATAATATTTATTTATTATTCATAGACAAGCTATTAAACAAAAGTAATAATCTCGAATCCTTTCCACCCCACTACAGTCCTTACAGTAAGATGTTAACACAGTCTTTCAAGAATCCAGAAATTAGTGAAGATTTCAGATTATTTAAATTTTCTGATGTAAAATATATATGCAAAATAACAACCTCAGTAACAGCTTATAAGGAGTATCTGGAGTTGTTCTAGCTTTGAATCATTGAGTTTCAAGGGAATTTTTTATTATAGTTTTGGCTTCGGTGCACTCACACCATGTGGGTTTTTGCTTTGAGTTTTCGGTTTGAATGGACCAAGTACTTCAAAGCAAGACTCTAAATCAGGAAAATGCACTGAGTTTCATATGCTTTCCACTCAAAACCATACCTTGGCCCAGATGCCCTCACAACGGAGCCCAGCCTCAGTTGAAACTCAGCCCACGTTTGTTGAAAGCATTTACAAATCCCATCAAAACTGGCCCAAGTTTCAAGTTTGTAATAAAATCCAAACCCAAGAGTTCTGCGTGGCTTCAAATGTTTCTCTGTTCTAGTAATTTCCACTTGTTTCCGTTAAAAAGAAATAAAAAAGTATAATTTGTGCTGATTTCTGCCTGTTGCACTGACAAACCTGGAATAACTCCAGAAACTCATCAAGGTTGCTTCAGATTTGAACCAGGGTAGGTGTGAGCAGGTTGAGCAGAGGTTTTATTAAGATCAAGGTGGGAAGCTGCCAAGGCCAAAACTCCAAAATGCAATGCATGTCTTTCTGTTGAAGTTGACAAAATGCAACTGCAGCCCGCAGGCTTTCCCGGGTATAAGCAAATCCTTCTGGCTTCAAATGTGGCACTCGGAGCACCTCAACATGGTGCCGTGCCAAGGGGCAACATCTGCCCCACCAAGTCCAGGCTGCAGCAGATCCATCATGCCGCTTTCCCCCACCACACGGCCCCACTCCCTCCCGCTCTTTCTGCCCACACCAGCCTCTGCACGGTGATCTAGTGAGCAGGCTTGGGGACTGCCATTTGTTTGTTTTCAGCTGCACTGGAGCTTGCAAACAAGTAAGAGCCGAAGCAATAATGTTCACTAAGAGAATGGATGAGGAACATGCAGCTGGAGACACTAGCGTGGGTGGGAGCACTGGGGCCTGGATTTAGGGTGGCTTAAACCACCACAAAACCACCCCTGGGCTGACAGAAACAGGATTGCGTGAATCCTAAAGCCTCTGTGCTCTCCAGAGTCTACTATCTCACCGTACATCACAGATTTGCCAGTGCATAATCCATCATATGACATTAAAATGACATCACTGACACACCTATTGCTTGATCTGCCACTGGCTCGTTATTTTCTGAGGCAAGCCCGCCACAATGAAACAAAAAGAAGCCTGCAGCTACCGCACACTGAAAATCCAGCCACCAGACTATAGTAGGGGGCCATCCCACAGACAGATCTTAATAAGAGATTATTAAGATTAACAAAAGAGACAGTAATGCAAAACCTACATAGCAACTTCATGGTTGCAACTTGATTTGGAGCTGCTGAGAAGCTGCAGGGGTGTAATACAGCAGGTAAAACGCGATGGCAGACAGATTTTTGCTCTGGATGCTCTTACACTGGTTATCCCTTTCACAGTCCCTCCATCACGAACCCCCAGGAGAAGAACTCGCCCTGACCCCATGGCGTTACCACAAGCAGGGGCCAGGTTCACAGCTCTCTGCCTTGCAAAACCAGTCCCTTCGGCTCTGCTTTTCACTCTCTCCTTCCCTCTGGGGAGAAAAGGGAGCTAACAAAAGCTAGGGACCGGGAAATCAGAAATGCACATTTTATTTGCATTCTTTCTAAATGAACCTGTTCCAGAAGACAGGTTTGCTCTGTCTGTCCCACACCCTTTTCCACCTCACTCTTCATTACCCCTGAACGATAAATGTGTCATTAAAGAGACCACAGCTTCGAATAGCACCTTCTGATCGCAACAGAAATATGTCCTCGCACTGGAAGGGCTCTTCAGTGGCTCCTGCAGTTTGCTCCCACACTTTCTTTTTGTCCGGTGACAACCCAGGAGCAGTTTTGAGCAGCTCTGTCCCACCCGGGGCTGCTCTGGCCCCTCACCGCCCCCCTCACCCCCCCCAACACTTTTCCCCTGGAGAAACGCTGAGGGCTGGAAAACGGCTACCTGAGGCCCTGAGCCATGAAAAGATGCGGTTGGAGCGCAGGGAAAACAAAGTAAATGCCATGAGATGTCAGCTCCCCCCTTCCCCCCTCTCCCCGCCCCGGGCCCACCAGAAGAGGCCGGAGCGGGAGCCGGCAGCCGGGCCACAGGGCTGTTTGATTGCCTAAGCCTGGTGGCCAGACAATAGGACCAGAAAGAATGGCTGCTTCCTTCCTTCCTGTCGAGTGTTCTGCCTGAGTGAGCAAATTCAATAGCACTTCGCTTTGCAGCAACACCAGGCTCTCTCGCACAGGCGAAAATCAACAAAGAGCCATTCTCGGGCATTTCCAACTGCACCTAAGCCAAGGCACTGAGCTGTGGAGCCATCCGGCCCGGGGAGGGGGGCGGCGCAGGCCGCGCTCGAGGGTGTGCGGCCAGGCGCAGGCAACATCCAGGTTATTGTTTACAGCAAAGGACTGCCCCATTTTCTTTTAATTATTATTTTTTAAATTTATATCAGGCACCAGGCGGTTTGGTTCCCCATCCCAACCCTGACCCTTCCACGTCTTTTGTAATTTTTTTGAAGCCCTCCAGCTGAATTCTCTGTTTTAAACCCCTCCACACAAGCTGGTTGAAGGGTGCGAGGAGGTATTCGCGTATAACTAAACTAGGAGATATTCGGGTATAACTAAACTAGGAGAAGGTGATACAAGAATCGCTGTGTGCAAAACATAAGCCTGCTGCTTTCTTCAGATTCAAGTGATCACACATTTAAATCACAGGCTGACTGAAAATAAAATAGGTGTCAGTCAAGGGAAATATCTGAGAAAAGCAGGTAAGCAGATGACCAAGGCTGTGCTTGGCTGTGTATAAACTGAAACATCATTCCCTATCAGTTCCATAAATAAGAAAGTAAGATAATAATCCTGGATTGCAGTTTTCACTGGTATCAGACTCTTTTCTGTCTCCCAGATCCCACTCTTTAGTTCAGCGCTGTGCCAGACTAAGAAGGAACATCGTGTTGCTAAAAAGACAAGGATCCGGGATGTGCGTGCCCAGAGCTGCGAGTCAGAAGTCACATTTTTTGTAAGCACTGAATTTCTAGATCTCCAGGGCCCCTGAAGAGGTTTCAGTCCATCTGACTTTCCCCATGGAAATCAATACCATGCTCAGTTTCCCTGCTGTCTCTGCAGCGCAGTTTGTACATCTCTTTGCAGCGCAACAATTGGTCCTGCAGGATTCCCGTGCATCCGCAGCGAGGCATCTCCTCTTGTTGTACGAGCATGGCATAGGATGTGGCTGTATCAAGGGATGTATTCCTGTGAACATCTGGGTTTGTTGATTCAGCATGTGTGGGAAGAGGAAGGGGAAAGTGCAGAAAGTATCTCAAAAAATAGAAGCTTAAACAGAATCTTTGGAGTGATCTCTCTCTCTCTTTCTCTCCTAAAAAGCTAGATTTTTGCTTTCTGTCTTTGAAACGAGCAAAGTAAGATTTTGCACTTGCCTGCTGCATCTGTTTTCTCAAGCAAAGACCTGTTTGTTTTTCCCATTGTGTCTGAACCATATTTGAAACAGACCACTGAGCCAAGTTACATCAAGCCTGTTTCTTTTCTTTTCTACTTCTGCACTATGACAGATTATCCTAACCCATCTGCAGGCATGATTAAAAATATGAAAATAATTTTTACTTTTCTTTTGAACTGCCTTTGATATAGTATTTGCTGTCAGATAATCTATAGAGTTTTAACATCTGGTAATGTAAAATGGTATGTTATTGCAGCTGAAGAAAGAACCATTCAGATATTTTCATAGCGATTTTTTTGTGGCATCCAAGATTGCAATTGTGGCTTCAGTTTACAATAAACTTGTGGTGGTACAGTTATAACTAAATTATTCATTTTTATGCATCAGAACGTATTTTATAAACCAGAGGAAAAAAAAAAATCACAGCACAGAGGATCTTTATTCAGATACACATAGTCCTTACATGATTACCATAAGTGACATTCAAATATGTCGTCACCTAATCTTAGGAAACTAGCTCAGACAACTTGCTATTAAGCAATAACCTGTAAATGACAAAACAATATCTATTTCAGTCATTGCACAGTAAAGGCTAGATTACTGTAGTTGAAAGATTTTTCTTTCTCCCAGAGCATTCAGAAGAAACATGTAGAGAAAAATTAACAATCCAAGTAGCATAGCTGTATAGACTTTCATCTTTTGGCATGAATTTGGCATAAATGAAAATTTATAGAGTTTATAGATCCAACTGATCTAGTTGTACCCATTAATGTAAAGTTTACGATCTGCTTTCCTACAGAAAGATAGTAGCCGCTGACTTAACATGAGGCCCACTCCTGGTTTGGTTTGCTTTGGCTTGCCTTGGTGGTTTTAACCACTGGAGGAAGCTCCTGGTATCATGCAGTTGGTTTACTTCTAGAAAAAGTAGTAACCTAAGAGGATAGGGTATGCAACCCAATTACTTTTAATCCAAATTCAGGCAAAGCTTCCCTAAGGAAGCATTACATTATTGCTTGTCCTGAGGAAAAGAATTTGCAACTAAGGGTGAAGAAATTTATTTAGATCAAAGAACACTACTGCCAGTCTGTACTCTGATTGCAAGAGTTTTATTTATGCTGTTCCTTACTTGATATCCTCTGGAAGTGACATGCAGGTACCTTACCCACTCACTTCAGCCAGAAGTGTGCACCACTGTAAGGAAATTTCAGCCTCAAGTTTGAAGATTCCACAAGTTCAGGTACCTCGCATTAACTCTGAGGGCAAAACCAAACAAAGTATCAGATTCTGGCATCTGGGAAGGTGGTTGTTGGCCATCAGCCACTCATTATAATGCAACCCCCTTCCTCCCTTTTAGCACCTTCTGTTCTTTTAAAACGGTCTGGTGCCTTTTTTTTTTTTTTTTTTTTAATCTCCACTGTAGTCAGGCTAGAGAGAGGTCAGATGAGTCAGATGTTGGTTAAACCAACAGAACTGAGATAAATTTTGACAGTTATATAACCTCCCACCTTCATTTTAGTAGTTTGCTCATTCCTCTAGCTGTACCCACTAGGACTTCCCACAAGGGTCTAGAGAAAGTGGAGAAGACAACTATTCAGTGTATTTTAGGCTAGATATTATATACTCTCATTAACCCTACAAAGTCTGCATTCCTCACAGTCTTTTGATACGTTTATGTTCAGATTGCACCTCTGAGGTAGACAAATACTTTTACAGATGAGAAGCTGGGGCATAGTCGACACTGCGGTTGGGAAGTGTGGCAGCAGTGAGGACAGGCATGGGAGAGCTGGTGGTAGCCAGACTAGCTCGGGCACTAGCAGAAGTGTAGACAAAGCAGCTCAGGATGCACAAATCTGCTTGGGACCCTCAGCATTTAACTCACATTGAAGCCATACCACTGGAGTCATTCCCATCTGCAGTTCCCAATTTATAGTAAGTTTGCTGAACCATATAAAACAAAGTTGTCACAATGGTGCTTTTGATTCAGATTTTTATAGGGGGTCACAGTGGCCTTTGAAAACAGTGGGGGTTGACAGTGGTCTACTGGCACTGCTAAAAAGTTCAGGAATGCTGAACTTTAAGGTTAGGTTGTCTGATTGCAGTGCAAATATATGCTAAATGACTTGCCCAAGGTCATTTGTATTATGATATCTATAGTAGAGCAGGCACTGAACACTGATTTTCCATAGCTGTGGTTAGTGCTCTAATCTCTGCTATGAAAAGAAAAAATATTTTCTAATCTGACTAAGTATGTTGAATTGTGTCTTAGGCAAAGTTTAACTGGCAATACAATATACATAAGTAGGCTAATAAGCATATCAGGAATCTCCATCTTTACTTCTTCCCTATGTGAACACTTGAAATAGCAGTTCATTTTAATTTACACCTTCTGATATTTTTGGTGCAGACTCTAACCCAGGCATTGAAATTGGACACACTTGTTCTCAAGTAAGAGGAATCACAGTTTTGCACAGAAACAATGAATGATCTGACTTGAAACCACTTTTGTTTCTCCCTGTAGGAGAGAGTTGCACTGGTTAACTAAAGGAACAGTTTAAACTAATCTAGTTAAACGGCATTAAAAGGCAAGTGGAGGTCTGTTGAGCATATTCAGACTAAATAGAGTTTACAGCAGCTTAACTGGGTCATTCTTCAAAAACTGTGCATGAGTTTGTTCTATAGACAAAGACTGCCATTATTAGGGTGCACATTTCTGTATAACCCCAATGTCAGAACTTGGAGGAAGCTCTTCTCCTTCAGGTTTATCTACTGCTGTAGCTCATGAAATTGCCACTCCTGTGCTTTCCACACACTAATAACTCATGGGGCAGACTATCCTTCTCAGAGAGCTTAATGGCCTGTCCATATTGCTAATATGCTAATATTGCAAAATGACTTATGACTACTGTAACCAATATTCAGCCTCTTTTCCAAACAAGCTAACTGTACTGATTCCAAAGAATTTGCAGTATCTGGGAAATTGTAAATATATATATTTTATTTTATTTATTTATTTTCCAAATGGAAGGGAAGAAAGTCTGTCTTTAGATGGTTGTATTTTGATCGGGTCTGATAGAAACTGAATTCAAACTTTTAGAATAAATAATAATTTTGGAAATTGTAGCTAAAGAAAGCAAGAGGTAGTAAGAGCAGAAACAGCAATGATGTGTGGAAGTTCACTCAGAGTATGTAAGAGTCTAAAGGAGCAGCCTTTTTCATACCCAAGAGACTACTGTGTCACCAGTGGAAGCCCACACAGAGCAAATGGATGGCATACAGACTGCAGTACCATTCTGTATAGTATGTCATAAGCTCAGCCAGCAGGAAGACATTAGCGAGTAGGCACCCTTTCATTTTTGCTCACAAAATGAATCACAGGCACAGATTTAAAGATCTAATACTCATGTGCTTAATTGTATTACGAGCAGCTTCACACGTGCAAAAGGAAAATGCCCCTATTGCAAATTCACCTCTTGGGTGTGGAGTTGGGCTGAGAACTACTGTCATGCAATAGTTCATGAAATGGAAAATGACTGCCTACACACTTTGTTGCATCAGGTGCTTTGCGCAGTTGTCTGGTTTACCATGTGCCAAAGTACAACATGCTGATATACCCAGCAGCATGAAATGAAAGTGCTCCTTATTAAAAAGTGCAAACAACCAAACCATTCTTAAATATAGGCAAAATCTATAATAAGCAGTAAAACACCCATGCCTCTCCTGGCTAATGAGTTTTCCCATCTGTAATGGTCTGCCACATCCCTGATTAATTAGAAACTAAATTACTAACTTCTCTAATTATTCATAATGACATTCTTTTACGTCTGTTAAATTAGTTATAAAAATGATTAGCATAAGAAATGCTCACCTTTGAAATACTAGTCAATAAGTCAAAAAGCCTCTATTTGCCTATTTAATCTAATGAAAGGTATTTTATCTCACATGGCATCTAAGCACACAGGCAAAATTAACCCTGTGAAAGTAAATGGTTTTATCAAACAAAGCAGAGCTGGGTTGCACTGCTATCATTTACATGTACAGACTATTTCCCCTAATAAACGTATTTGAGAATACTATACATACTTTGAGTAAATTACATAATTTTCAGGGCCATATGGGAAAAAAAAAAAAAAAAAAAAAAAGCAGCTTTGAAAAATGTATGTCATGTTTTAATACATTAATAAAAAGATGACCCAACTGTCTCCCAGGCTTTCCAGACACTTGACTAACCTATTTGCTTAAAAGGTGTATATGAACAGGCAAGTTTTCACAGGGTGTCATTTTCCATATAATCAGGAGGGCTTTGTGCTAAATTGTATAAGAAAGCATTCAGGGTTAAAATTCAGCATGACTCTCCCCCAAACAACCCTTCCTGCACCTTCACCCCCACTCCCACTTAAACCCTTTTGGAGGTTCCTGCCCTCCCCTCCCTGTTCTCCTCTTAGAAGCAAACTCATCACCATTAGCACACAAATGCAAAATAACCAGCCTAGGCCTCTTCCCAGGAATACAAATTAGGGGCAGGTAGTTGAAGAGCTTAGAAAGCTGAAATAGCGAAGTTCACAATGAAAAGGATGAATAGATGAGAGACTGAAAGTGGGGTAAAGTGTTCAGCTTTTGTCATTTAAAGTGACGTCTTTAACTCTTTGCCTTCATGAGGCTGCTCTTCACAAAAATAATAATGAATTGCAATTAAGACCTGAAGGACAAAAGGGAATTATGTGGGAGGAAAAAAGAAAAGGAAAAGAAAAAAAGAGAAATTATGATGACAAGAAGATTTTTTTCCTTCTACAGCATCTGAATATCGGTCAGGAAAGCAGAGAGGATAGTTTTAGAACTGTCATTGTTTAATGTGACAATGGTGCCACTGTAGATAGTGAAACCAATGATGTCATCAAAGCAGCTGGAGAAAAGTTTGAGATGGCTCATCAGATCTTCTAAATTTATATCCACTCATGGAGCCTCGCAGCTGCTTCTTGTTCTAGTCTACTTTTGGGGGCATATTAGTGTTTCTAACTGGAATAGGGGATATTTTAGGTGTAAAGTGCTGCTGTGTTTAAAGTTATTTGTCCTTCATTTATGCAAAGTCTTTGGGAAATTAACTCCTGTCTTCTCAGATTCGGCTGCACCTCTGGACTTGGCTGCCACCTGTTTGTCTCCTGCTAGAACAAAATTCCATTTTATAGGCCTATGCTCAAATCATGGTAAGAGGTAGGTCTTTTAAAGACTTCTTTAAAACGTTGTTTGTGGATATGTTATCCTGCTGTCAGTGTAAAATGGAATGTCCATTTTACACACTGAGGACAAGCAGTTCTTTAAACCAGTCCTCTGATCCATCTGAATGTGGAATTTGGATAGAGACCCAAGTCAGGTGCAAAAGCTTTGGTCCTTATTTTCTCTTACCTCTCAAATTATTAGAGCGCCTCAGAAAACCTGGGAAAGATCTTGAAAGAGTTCCATAAATACCTCTCTCATTTATTACTGCTACAGTATTTCCAAACAAAATGTGGTCATCAGTCCTCTGTATTCACCCACAAAAAGCACACGCCAAAGGTAAGTCAGCATTGTGGCAGCTTATGGCAGGCCATGTAGGATGGATCCGCAGACTTGGGACTGCAATATCTGGCATAAGACTACCTCAGTACTTAAACAGCAATGTTACCAGTAGAATCTGGAAAAGACAGCTTTTAAACCTTGAAAAGGAAGAACTAAACTGCAAAAATAAAAATAAATAATCAACTCTCAAATATTTATGGTAAAAAGATAAGTGAATAATATTAGACAGCACTGCTGTCAATGACTAGTGAGGATTATACATCCGTCCTCTGTTTTTACCTAGGATGTTCTTTTCTATTACTGAAGAAATTAATGGTTGCAATGGTCATTTTTACTTTGCTACACTATTGAATTTAGTAACAAATATACTTTGGGAAAACTTTTCCAACAGACAGATTTATGTAACACATGACTTCAAAGTATGGAATCTTATCCAAAGTTTACCAGGACCTTTAATTTTAGGAAAGAAAATTTAAAATTTCAAAGGCTGTCTTGTACTTCCTGCAACAATAGCCAGTATTTCTTGCTTACATTTTGGAAATATCAAAATTCAAGTTCTTTTTAAATCAGAAGAAACATATTAAAATAGCAGAATAATGAACAAAATAAAAGGTGACTGCACACTACTAAATTAGCTTTTCAAAAAGAGTTTACGTCAATTCCAGCTATTGCACTTGCATGACAGTTTATGGGTGTGGAAGGAAAAAAAAAAATCTCATTTTATTTGCATTGTTTTGCCTGTTCTCTTTGTTGAGGATTTTTTAGTTCCACAATGATTGCTTGACATTCCATATGCATTGTTTACAGTGACATAAAAAAAAAAGTCAGCTATGTAGCAGCTTTAGGGTATGTCTACAGGGACAGGTACAGACAGATGCAAGCTTGTCTGTCTGTTCTTCAAAATGGCCAGACATGAGACAGCTCTGATCCCAAGTCATATACAGACACATTCACATGGCACTTGTGTTTTGAGGTAACAGGCATAGTTGAGCAACTCGAGTGCAATTACTTGACTTTGGACATGAGCTGGCTCTGTCTGACCAGGTCAGGGCATAGCCAGAGGATCTTGGGTCTTCTCGTGCTTGTCCAAGTAGTCAGGCTGCAAAAACCTTTCAGAAAAAATAGAGGCACAAATGTGACAGCTGAAAACAGCCCTTTCAATGTCCTTATAACGTAAAGGATAAAATCTTAAGCCATATTTTCTTTATGGTAATATTAATTTGGACACTTTTCAACAATCTCACTGCAGTAAAAAATTAGTTAAACCTATGTCCTTTATTTACATCTTAGAGATGATACATCTATTGCAAGTTGTTGTGATTAATTAGTCCTTAAAAAAACCTCCTGACAATAAGTTTTTGTGGCTTTCTTCATTTCACTATTCTTCTGATTTCTTACATAGTGATTTGTCTCTTCCTTGTATTAAAAAAAAATAAAATGAACAAAGCTGCTTAAATTTTCTTGTAGTTGATGGAAATATTAACATTTATTCAGAGCTACTAATTTTCCTTAGGGTGCCTAAATAAATGTTTCCAACACTGTGGTCTATTCCGGCCTGAAATCCCCCTTCCAAAGTCAGTAGGAACTGAACATGTGTATCAGAAGTCAAACTTTGCCTCTTTATGATTTCTAGAGCATTTTTAAAAGTCTCTGAAGGAACACCCATATAAAATACATTCTGAGGTAAGCCCCGTAAGGAGAACAAAAGCGGGTATTATTTAACAGCCTCACCAAAATGCAGCGGATCTGGAATAAATCAGGAAGAGTTTGGAATGGATTTATTGGAAGGGTGATGCTTCTGTTTAGCTTTCCATTTTTTATGGGAAGAATTAGAAATGTCATTTGGCAGATGTCTATAACGTTTTTGGAACTGGAAGGAAATTTGGCTTTTCCATTTGGTGTGGGTGGATGTTCCTCTAGGCCACATTTAACATGTAAAGTGAGAGAGGTGGGTTTGAAACCCTTCCTAAAGAGAGACTTGTAGCTGCATGTTTTGCAGACTTACCTTAGAAAATCCTCTGCCAGTAACCTGCATACCTGATCCATATAT
Organism: Antrostomus carolinensis; assembly: GCF_000700745.2. Classification (NCBI taxonomy): domain Eukaryota; kingdom Metazoa; phylum Chordata; class Aves; order Caprimulgiformes; family Caprimulgidae; genus Antrostomus; species Antrostomus carolinensis. Next base: position 3,499 of record NW_010304752.1, on the reverse strand, counting down.
TACCCCTAGGGAGATGGCCCCAAGCATCAGTTTCATCCTTTTTGCAGCATGAAGATTCAAGCCAAAAAAACCAAAGTATCAGAGCAACAAGAAATCAATAGACCAGATAAACTGGTTTATCTTCCTTGCTTTTTGCTGCTATGCAAAGGAGTTATAAACACGGTTTCCCCAGCCAGTAGATTCCACCAGTGCATCTAACCTTATCTGCACTTTGTGCCACTAAGTACATCTTGGGTTTATGCTTGGCATTATATTTGATGGCTGTCCTATCTGTCCCTCCCTGCTAAGCAGGATGCAATTCTAATCTTTCTGGATTTGGG
>NW_010304752.1:0-3159 GCF_000700745.2 Antrostomus carolinensis | reverse complement strand
GGGGTTGCTGCTGTAGCACTGATAATAAAAACTGACAAAGAAAAAGGGAAAACTTTAATAGATTGCAGGAGACCACAGGAAGCTTCAAACAGTACCAAACACTGCTAGATGCAAAGCAAAACTGCAAAGATGCAAAACTGAATAAGATACAGAGGGACTTGAACATTTTAACAAACACTGATGAAAAACCTAAATTTATTATGCTCCCATACTGAGGTAGGTCTCCCTCCCTGTGAGAAGAAACTCTAAATACTTAACTCTGCTCCTACTCAACATTTACCTTACACAAAAAAGATGACACTGACATGATTCTTGTATCCTGCACCATTCTTGAAAATTCTTGCAGGAATTTGAACTGCAAAGACAAGGAAACCAATCTGACATTTTTTTCCATAGCTTGACAAAAGCATTAGCAGAAACAGCAGAATAATAAATGTCTACAGAAAACAGTGAAGCTTGGAGCAGAGACCCTAGAAACATATGTACCCAGTTAGATGAATTCACTTTGTGGTGCACCTGAGCTAATAACCCCTGCTGAGAGGTTCATAGTACAGGTTAAGCGCTGCAACACAATCAATTATAGATCAAAGTATAGATCAGTTAGTGTGCCTTCAATCCTCAATAAAGATACTGAAATACATCTATAAGAATCAGTTTGCAACTCTTTAGGGTGAAATTAATCTTACCTTCTTTGTCCAGGTAAAAGCTAGATTTATAGTCTAATGGTGGAACTCCTTGCTGAAGGATATTGGAGACAATAATTTTAGAATGGTTTAAGAGATTAGGCTTTAGAAATTAGCAGAAAGGTCATTAAAAGCCATTAAAACACCAGTTTGGATGCAGGAAGTTTCTGGGTTGAAAGTTGCTCAATTATGGGGGAGTGTTCTCGGGGTAGTATCTGTACCACTAGCAAGTTTTTATATATTTCCTACTTCTGTAAGGAGTAGGATAAAGGGCAATATGAATCTTTTGTCTGACCAAAGGTGGCTTGTCTTACATTTTTGTGGTGAGACAAGGTCATGGTGTTCCACTACAGTCAATGCAGACATAAGCACTTCCACAGGATGTTCTAGATGTAATCACCATAAAATATATGTGCTGCTGATTGAAAGGGGCTTTTTTCTTCTTTTTTTTTTTTTTTTTCAAGAATCAGAAGCCTGTAGAGAGAGGCAATAACAATCTTCATGTATACAGTAGGGAAAATATTAGAATTTTTTCAGGAAATCCTTCATTAAGATTGTTTAGGAACAGATTAGGCAAATACCTGCAAAGAATGGTTGCAGTACATTTAGTCCTTCTTACTGTAGATGATTACACTAAATGATCTTAAGTAATTCTGTACAGTCCTGCCTTTTTCTACACGCCTGGAAAAATTTCACCAACACTGTTATTGGACAGTGTATTTTATAAGCCATGAAACAACTTTCTACTGAAGCTCTGAGTTATGCTCCATGAAAGCTGTGCTCAGGGAATTATTTTTGGCAATTAACAGGACTGTTCAGCCCCAGGGATACATATGTGAGAAGTGGGATGTTCAATTTTCATGTATATTTAGTATATTACATTAAATATAATGAATAAAAGACATGGAAAATTGTCATAATCATCAGAACCATAAACTGGTTGTACTTGCAATGGTTAAAAAAATGGCAATGCCATTAAAATGGAATTCACATTCTATTTCTGAATTTGTATGCCATATAGTCACTTGAAATGATTATGTAGTGGTTAACCAAGTAAGAACAGGATGCAGTTATTCAGTAATGAGGGGTAGGATTCTGTTCAAGATTCAGGCATCTAAATTTAGGAAGCAATAAATGTAGGTGTTTAAGCTAAGTCAATGGAGCCCTAGTTAATCCAGTCAAAGGAGTCTAGAGTGCTATTCATCCAGTCAAACTTAGAGATTTGCTTTAGAAAGATTTAAAAGGTACAGTGAACTGCTGGACTCTGTTAATCCTCTGACTACTCAGTGCCTGTGTACAGCTACCTAGTGCAATACCTGGACTCCACCTGCCACTCCTGATGGACATGTTAGTCTCATCAAAATATCGCAGATACACTTGGACAAATCAAATGTCATAAAGTATTCAAGTGTGAATAACTGTGTAGAACTCCCATTGACTGTAATGGAAGCTTAGACAACTCTTTCACATACAGACATATGCATTTAATATAGAAGCCTGCCCTGACTTAATTATTTCTAAATTAATACAGAATTCAGAAATAGTATTCTTTTCATTTTTGCTTTTTTAAAAAAATCAGAATTTTAAAATGTTTCTTAGATTTGGTTATGGAATTAGATGACATATCACATAGATTAAAAAAAAAAAGACAGGGTTTACATATCCAGATAATGTACAGATTAAGATTAGGAAAATAGTTTCAATACAACATTTTATATATCTGAATGTGGGAAAAATTCTTGTTATAAAAAGAAGTACACCATCAGATTAACTTTAATCAATCTTAAAATTAAAAGTATAGATGTCCCTATTTGGGCTAGTAACATGCACTCTTTTTTAATCAATTCAGTTCATCCTAATGTACATGAATAAAAAGTAGATTAAATAGGCCATATAGTTTATGCCCTACAGGTGCATCTACACTAGTTATTCTGTGCATTGGAGGGTGTTTTTTGATGCAAATTTGTCTTGAATCTGTATTTGGAGTCTTCTGATTTACACAGCTGGTGTGCTTGAAGCAGTTTTGTTCTGGATGGAGCCAAGGCGTATGTTGTGCCATGGGGTGCCATTTGCAGCACTCTACTTGCAAAAGGGATGTGAGGTCATTTCATAGTTGCTCTTCTACATAGCATAGGGATGTCTTGTGAATCAGCGACTGGCACCAATATTATTGCCAGTAAAGAAGCAATGTGAATATGCAGACCTAGAATCATAATGGACCACAACAAACCCAGCCCCATCCTCCAGCTCTGTAACAGTTGGTAACAGACACACCCAAAGATTATTCATTTACATCCACTGAAGATCAAGGGAACCCAAGGGTTCTATATCTATAGGTTCTATCTATAGAAATAGATGCATAAGCTGTGGACAACTGAATTGAGATGATTTTCATCAGTCCAGGGCCCCATTGTGCCCTGACTTCTTTAAAAAAATACTTTTAAAGAAGGCAAGGCAAGGCAAGGCAAGGCAAGGC